>NW_028138857.1:0-149000 GCF_964270905.1 Leucopleurus acutus | reverse complement strand
TGAGGGCGCGGGTTAGTGTAAGCGTACGGGTTAGTATTAGGGGATGGGTGAGGAGAAGGCTTCGGGGAAATGTTAGGGCTAGGGTTCGGGCTAGGGTTAGGTTTAGGGGATGGGAACGGTTTAGGGTCCAGGTGAGGGTACGACAACGGTTTACGGGGAGCGTACATGTGAGAGCGCAGGTTAGTGTGAGCGTACGGGTTAGGATTAGGGGACGTGTGAGGGGAAGGCTTCAGGGAAGGGTTAGGGTTAGGGTTCGGGCTAGGTTTAGGGTTAGGGTTAGGGGACAGGGACGGTTTAGGGTCCAGGTGAGGGTACGACAATGGTTGAGGGGGAGCGTACATGTGAGGGCGCAGGTTAGTGTGAGCATACGGGATAGGGTAGTGGACGGGTGAGGGGAAGGATTCAGGGAAGGGTTAGGGTTAGGGTTCGTCTAGGGTTAGGGTTAGGGGCCGGGGACTATTTAGGGTCCAGTTGAGGGTATGACAACGGTTTAGCGGGAGCATACGTGTGAGGGCGCGGGTTAGTGTGAGCGTACGGTTTACGATTAGGGGATGGGTAAGGGGAAGGCTTCGGGGAAGGGTTAGGGTTAGGGTTCGGGCTAGGGTTAGGTTTAGGGGATTGGGACGGTTTATTGTCCAGGTGAGGGTACGACAACGGTTTAGGGGGAGCGTACGTGTGAGGGCGTGGGTTAGTGTGAGCGTACGGGTTAGGATTGCGGACGGGTGAGGGGAAGGTTTCGGGGAAGGGTTAGGGTTAGGGTTCGGGCTAGGGTTAGGTTTACGGGATGGGGACGGTTTAGGGTACAGGTGAGGGTATGACAACGGTTTAGAGGGAGCGTACGTGTGAGGGCGCGGGTTAGTGTGAGCGTACGGGTTAGGATTACGGGACGGGTGAGGGGAAGGCTTTGGGGAAGGTTTAGGGTTAGGGTTCGGGCTAGGGTTAGGGTTAGGGGACGGGGACGGTTTAGGGTCCAGGTGAGGGTACAACAGAGATTTAGGGGGAGCGTACGTGTGAGGGCGCGGGTTAGTGTGAGCGTATGGTTTAGGATTAGGGGACGGGTGAGGGGAAGGCTTCGGGGAAGGGTAAGGGTTAGGGTTCGGGCTACGGCTAGGATTAGGGGACGGGGACGGTTTAGGGTCCAGGTGAGGGTACGACAACGGTTTAGAGGGAGCGAATGTGTGAGGGTGCGGGTTAGTGTGAGCGTACGGGTTAGGATTACGGGACGGGTGAGGGGAAGGCTTCGGGGAAGGGTTAGAGCTAGCGTTCGGGCTAGGGTTAGGTTTAGGGGATGGGAACGGTTTAGGGTCCAGGTGAGGGTACGACAATGGTTTAGGGGGAGCGTACATGTGAGGGCGCGGGTTAGTGTGAGCGTACGGGTTAGGATTAGGGGACGGGTGATGGGAAGGCTTTGGGGAAGAGTTAGGTTTAGGGTTCGGGCTACGGTTAAGTTTAGGGGACGGGGACGGTTTAGGGTCCAGGTGAGGGTATGACAACGGTTTAGGGGGATCGTACGTGTGAGGGCATGGGTTAGTTTGAGCATTCGGGTTAGGATTAGGGGACGGGTGAGGGGAAGGCTTCGAGGAAGTGTTAGGGTTAGGGTTCGGGCTAGGGTTAGGGTTAGGGGACGGGGACGGTTTAGGGTCCAGGTGAGGGTACGACAACGGTTTAGCAGGAGCGTACGTGTGAGGACGCGGGTTAGTGTGAGCGTACGGGTTAGGATTAGGGGACGGGTGAGGGGAAGGCTTCGGGGAATGTTAGGGTTAGGGTTCGTGCTAGGGTTAGGGTTAGGGGACGGGGACGGTTTAGGGTCCAGGTGAGGGTACGACAAAGATTTACGGGGAGCATACGTGTGAGGGCACGGGTTAGTGTGAGCGTATGGGTTAGGATTCGGTGACGGGTGAGGGGAAGGCTTCGGGGAAGGGTTAGGGTTAGGATTCGGGCTAGGGTTAGGGTTAGGGGACGGGGACAGCTTAGTGTCCAGTTGTGGGTACGACAACGGTTTAAGGGGAGCGTACGTGTGAGCGTGAGGGTTATTGTGAGCGTACGGGTTAGGATTAGGGGAAGGGTTAGGGGAAGGCTTCAGGGAAGGGTTAGGGTTCGGGCTAGGGTTAGGGTTAGGGGACAGGGACGGTTTAGGGTCCAGGTGAGGGTACGACAACGGTTTAGGGGGAGCGTACGTGTGAGGGCGCGGGTTAGTGTGAGCGTACGGGTTAGGATTAGGGGACGGGTGAGGGGCAGGCTTCGGGGAAGGTTTGGGGTTAGGGTTCGGGCTAGGGTTAGGGTTAGGGGACAGGGACGGTTTAGGGCCCAGGTGAGAGTACGACAATGGTTGAGGGGGAGCGTACATGTGAGGGCGCAGGTTAGTGTGAGCGTACGGGTTAGGATTACGGGACGGTTGAGGGGAAGGCTTTGGGGAAGGTTTAGGGTTAGGGTTCGGGCTAGGGTTAGGGTTAGGCGACGGGGACGGTTTAGGTTCCAGTTGAGGGTACAACAGAGCTTTAGGGGGAGCATACGTGTGAGGGCGCGGGTTAGTGTGAGCGTACGGGTTAGGGTAGTGGACGGGTGAGGGGAAGGATTCAGGGAAGGGTTAGGGTTAGGGTTCGGGCTAGGGTTAGGGTTAGGGGACGGGGACTATTTAGGGTCCAGGTGAGGGTATGACAACGGTTTAGCGGGAGCGTACGTGTGAGGGCGTGGGTTAGTGTGAGCGTACGGGTTAGGATTGGGGACGGTTGAGGGGAAGGTTTCGGGGAAGGGTTAGGGTTAGGGTTCGGGCTAGTGTTAGGTTTATGGGATGGGGACGGTTTAGGGTACAGGTGAGGGTACGACAACGGTTTAGAGGGAGCGTACGTGTGAGGGCGCGGGTTAGTGTGAGCGTACGGGTTAGGATTACGGGACGGGTGAGGGGAAGGCTTTGGGGAAGATTTAGGGTTAGGGTTCGGGCTAGGGTTAGGGTTAGGGGACGGGGACGGTTTAGGGTCCAGGTGAGGGTACGACAACGGTTTAGGGGGATCGTACCTGTGAGGGCGTGGGATAGTTTGAGCGTACGGTTTAGGATTAGGGGACGGGTGAGGGGAAGGCTTCGAGGAAGGGTTAGGGTTAGGGTTCGGGCTAGGGTTAGGGTTCGGGGCGGGGACGGTTTAGGGTCCAGGTGAGGGTACGACAACGGTTTTGCAGGAGCGTACGTGTGAGGACGCGGGTTAGTGTGAGCGTACGGGTTAGGATTAGGGGACGGGTGAGGGGAAGGCTTCGGGGAATGTTAGGGTTAGGTTTCGGGCTAGGGTTAGGCTTAGGGGACGGGGACGGTTTAGGGTCCAGGTGAGGGTACGACAATGATTTACGGGGAGCATACGTGTGAGGGCACGGGTTAGTGTGAGCGTATGGGTTAGGATTCGGTGACGGGTGAGGGGAAGGCTTCGGGGAAGGGTTAGGGTTAGGATTCGGGCTAGGGTTAGGGTTAGGGGACGGGGACGGCTTAGTGTCCAGTTGTGGGTACGACAACGGTTTAGGGGGAGCGTACGTGTGAGCGTGAGGGTTAGTGTGAGCGTATGGGTTAGGATTAGGGGAAGGGTCAGGGGAAGGCTTCAGGGAAGGGTTAGGGTTCCGGCAAGGGTTAGGGTTAGGAGACAGGGACGGTTTAGGGTCCAGGTGAGGGTACGACAACGGTTTAGTGGGAGCGAACGTGTGAGGGCGCGGGTTAGTGTGAGCGTACGGTTTAGGATTAGGGGACGGGTGAGGGGAAGGCTTCGGGGAAGGGTTGGGGTTAGGGTTCGGGCTAGGGTTAGGGTTAGGGGACGGGGACGGTTTAGGGTCCAGGTGAGGGTACGACAACGGTTTAGGGGGAGCGTACGTGTGAGGGCGCGGGGTAGTGTGAGCGTACGGGTTAGGATTAGGGGACGGGTGAGGGGAAGGCTTCGGGGAATGGTTAGAGTTAGGGTTCGGGCTAGGGTTAGGGTTAGGGGACAGGGACGGTTTAGGGTCCATGTGAGGGTACGACAAAGATTTAGGGGGAGTGTACGTGTGAGGGCACGGGTTAGTGTGAGCGTATGGGTTAGGATTCGTGGACGGGTGAGGGGAAGGCTTCGGGGAAGTGTTAGGGTTACGGTGCGGGCTAGGGTTAGGGTTAGGGGACGGGGATGGTTTAGGGTCCAGTTGAGTGTACGACAACGGTGTAGGGGAGCGTACGTGTGAGCGTGAGGGTTACTGTGAGCGTATGGGTTAGGATTAGGGGAAGGGTGAGGGGAAGGTTTCAGGGAAGGTTTAGGGTTCGGGCTAGGGTTAGGGTTAGGGGACAGGGACGGTTTAGGGTCCAGGTGAGGGTACGACAACGGTTTAGGTGGAGCGTACGTGTGAGGGCGCGGGTTAGTGTGAGCGTACGGGTTAGGATTAGGTGACGGGTGAGGGGAAGGCTTCGGGGGAGGGTTAGGGTTAGGGTTCGGGCTAGGGTTAGGTTTAGGGGACGGGGAAGGTTTAGGGTCCAGGTGAGGGTACAACAACGGTTTAGGGGGAGCGTACGTGTGAGGGCGCGGGTTAGTGTGAGCGTACGGGTTAGGATTAGGGGACGGGTGAGGGGAAGGCTTCGGGGAAGGGTTAGGGTTAGGGTTCGGGCTAGGGTTAGGTTTAGGGGACGGGGACGGTTTAGGGTCCATGTGAGGGTACGACAACGGTTTAGGGGGAGCGTACGTGTGAGGGTGCGGGTTAGTGTGAGCGCACGGGTTAGGATTAGGGGACGGGTGAGGGGAAGGCTTCGGGGAAGGGTTAGGGTTAGGGTTCGGGCTAGGGTTAGGGTTAGGGGACGGGGACGGTTTAGGGTCCAGGTGAGGGTAGGACAACGGATTAGGGGAAATGTACGTGTGAGGGCGCGGGTTAGTGTAAGCGTACGGGTTAGTATTAGGGGATGGGTGAGGAGAAGGCTTCGGGGAAGGGTTAGGGTTACGGTTCGGGCTAGGGCTAGGATTAGGGGACGGGGACCGTTTAGGGTCCAGGTGAGGGTACGACAACGGTTTAGAGGGAGCGAATGTGTGAGGGTGCGGGTTAGTGTGAGCGTACGGGTTAGGATTACGGGACGGGTGAGGGGAAGGCTTCGGGGAAGGGTTAGAGCTAGCGTTCGGGCTAGGGTTAGGTTTAGGGAATGGGAACGGTTTAGGGTCCAGGTGAGGGTACGACAACGGTTTAGGGGGAGCGTACATGTGAGGGCGCGGGTTAGTGTGAGCGTACGGGTTAGGATTAGGGGACGGGTGATGGGAAGGCTTTGGGGAAGGGTTAGGGTTAGGGTTCGGGCTAGGGTTAGGGTTAGGGGACGGGGACGGTTTAGGGTCCAGGTGAGGGTATGACAACGGTTTAGGGGGATCGTACGTGTGAGGGCGTGGGTTAGTTTGAGCATTCGGGTTAGGATTAGGGGACGGGTGAGGGGAAGGCTTCGAGGAAGTGTTAGGGTTAGGGTTCGGGCTAGGGTTAGGGTTAGGGGACGGGGACGGTTTAGGGTCCAGGTGAGGGTACGACAACGGTTTAGCAGGAGCGTACGTGTGAGGACGCGGGTTAGTGTGAGCGTACGGGTTAGGATTAGGGGACGGGTGAGGGGAAGGCTTCGGGGAATGTTAGGGTTAGGGTTCGTGCTAGGGTTAGGGTTAGGGGACGGGGACGGTTTAGGGTCCAGGTGAGGGTACGACAAAGATTTACGGGGAGCATACGTGTGAGGGCACGGGTTAGTGTGAGCGTATGGGTTAGGATTCGGTGACGGGTGAGGGGAAGGCTTCGGGGAAGGGTTAGGGTTAGGATTCGGGCTAGGGTTAGGGTTAGGGGACGGGGACAGCTTAGTGTCCAGGTGTGGGTACGACAACGGTTTAGGGGGAGCGTACGTGTGAGCGTGAGGGTTAGTGTGAGCGTATGGGTTAGGATTAGGGGAAGGGTTAGGGGAAGGCTTCAGGGAAGGGTTAGGGTTCGGGTTAGGGTTAGGGGACAGGGACGGTTTAGGGTCCAGGTGAGGGTACGACAACGGTTTAGGGGGAGCGTACGTGTGAGGGCGCGGGTTAGTGTGAGCGTACGGGTTAGGATTAGGGGACGGGTGAGGGGAAGGCTTCGGGGAAGGGTTGGGGTTAGGGTTCGGGCTAGGGTTAGGGTTAGGGGACAGGGACGGTTTAGGGTCCAGGTGAGGGTACGAGAATGGTTGAGGGGGAGCGTACATGTGAAGGCGCGGGTTAGTGTGAGCGTACGGGTTAGGATTACGGGACGGTTGAGGGGAAGGCTTTGGGGAAGGTTTAGGGTTAGGGTTCGGGCTAGGGTTAGGGTTAGGCGACGGGGACGGTTTAGGGTCCAGTTGAGGGTACAACAGAGCTTTAGGGGGAGCATACGTGTGAGGGCGAGGGTTAGTGTGAGCGTACGGATTAGGGTAGTGGACGGGTGAGGGGAAGGATTCAGGGAAGGGTTAGGGTTAGGGTTCGGGCTAGGGTTAGGGTTAGGGGACGGGGACTATTTAGGGTCCAGGTGAGGGTATGACAACGGTTTAGCGGGAGCGTACGTGTGAGGGCGTGGGTTAGTGTGAGCATACGGGTGAGGATAGGGGACGGGTGAGGGGAAGGTTTCGGGGAAGGGTTAGGGTTAGGGTTCGGGCTAGTGTTAGGTTTACGGGATGGGGACGGTTTAGGGTACAGGTGAGGGTACGACAACGGTTTAGAGGGAGCGTACGTGTGAGGGCGCGGGTTAGTGTGAGCGTACGGGTTAGGATTACGGGACGGGTGAGGGGAAGGCTTTGGGGAAGGTTTAGGGTTAGGGTTCGGGCTAGGGTTAGGGTTAGGGGACGGGGATGGTTTAGGGTCCAGGTGAGGGTACGACAACGGTTTAGGGGGATCGTACCTGTGAGGGCGTGGGATAGTTTGAGCGTACGGTTTAGGATTAGGGGACGGGTGAGGGGAAGGCTTCGAGGAAGGGTTAGGGTTAGGGTTCGGGCTAGGGTTAGGGTTCGGGGCGGGGACGGTTTAGGGTCCAGGTGAGGGTACGACAACGGTTTAGCAGGAGCGTACGTGTGAGGACGCGGGTTAGTGTGAGCGTACGGGTTAGGATTAGGGGACGGGTGAGGGGAAGGCTTCGGGGAATGTTAGGGTTAGGGTTCGGGCTAGGGTTAGGCTTAGGGGACGGGGACGGTTTAGGGTCCAGGTGAGGGTATGACAAAGATTTACGGGGAGCATACGTGTGAGGGCACGGGTTAGTGTGAGCGTATGGGTTAGGATTCGGTGACGGGTGAGGGGAAGGCTTCGGGGAAGGGTTAGGTTTAGGATTCGGGCTAGGGTTAGGGTTAGGGGACGGGGACGGCTTAGTGTCCAGTTGTGGGTACGACAACGGTTTAGGGGGAGCGTACGTGTGAGCGTGAGGGTTAGTGTGAGCGTATGGCTTAGGATTAGGGGAAGGGTTAGGGGAAGGCTTCAGGGAAGGGTTAGGGTTCCGGCTAGGGTTAGGGTTAGGAGACAGGGACGGTTTAGGGTCCAGGTGAGGGTACGACAACGGTTTAGTGGGAGCGAACGTGTGAGGGCGCGGGTTAGTGTGAGCGTACGGTTTAGGATTAGGGGACGGGTGAGGGGAAGGCTTCGGGGAAGGGTTGGGGTTAGGGTTCGGGCTAGGGTTAGGGTTAGGGGACGGGGACGGTTTAGGGTCCGGGTGAGGGTATGACAGCGGTTTAGGGGGAGCGTACGTGTGAGGGCGCGGGTTAGTGTGAGCGTACGGGTTAGGATTAGGGGACGGGTGAGGGGAAGGCTTCGGGGAATGGTTAGAGTTAGGGTTCGGGCTAGGGTTAGGGTTAGGGGACAGGGACGGTTTAGGGTCCATGTGAGGGTACGACAAAGATTTAGGGGGAGCGTACGTGTGAGGGCACAGGTTAGTGTGAGCGTATGGGTTAGGATTCGTGGACGGGTGAGGGGAAGGCTTCGGGGAAGTGTTAGGGTTACGGTTCGGGCTAGGGTTAGGGTTAGGGGACGGGGACGGTTTAGGGTCCAGTTGAGGGTACGACAACGGTGTAGGGGGAGCGTACGTGTGAGCGTGAGGGTTACTGTGAGCGTATGGGTTAGGATTAGGGGAAGGGTGAGGGGAAGGTTTCAGGGAAGGTTTAGGGTTCGGGCTAGGGTTAGGGTTAGGGGACAGGGACGGTTTAGGGTCCAGGTGAGGGTACGACAACGGTTTAGGTGGAGCGTACGTGTGAGGGCGCGGGTTAGTGTGAGCGTATGGGTTAGGATTAGGTGACGGGTGAGGGGAAGGCTTCGGGGGAGGGTTAGGGTTAGGGTTCGGGCTAGGGTTAGGTTTAGGGGACGGGGAAGGTTTAGGGTCCAGGTGAGGGTACAACAACGGTTTAGGGGGAGCGTACGTGTGAGGGCGCGGGTTAGTGTGAGCGTACGGGTTAGGATTAGGGGACGGGTGAGGGGAAGGCTTCGGGGAAGGGTTAGGGTTAGGGTTCGGGCTAGGGTTAGGTTTAGGGGACGGGGACGGTTTAGGGTCCATGTGAGGGTACGACAACGGTTTAGGGGGAGCGTACGTGTGAGGGTGCGGGTTAGTGTGAGCGCACGGGTTAGGATTAGGGGACGGGTGAGGGGAAGGCTTCGGAGAAGGGTTAGGGTTAGGGTTCGGGCTAGGGTTAGGGTTAGGGGACGGGGACGGTTTAGGGTCCAAGTGAGGGTATGACAACGGTTTAGGGTGAGCGTACGTTTGAGGACGCGGGTTAGTGTGAGCGTACGGGTTAGGATTAGGGGACGGGTGAGGGGAAGGCTTCGGGGAAGGGTTAGGGTTAGGGTTCGGGCTAGGGTTAGGGTTAGGGGACGGGGACGGTTTAGGGTCCAGGTGAGGGTACAACAGAGCTTTAGGGGGAGCATACGTGTGAGGGCGCGGGTTAGTGTGAGCGTACGAGTTAGGGTAGTGGACGGGTGAGGGGA
This sequence comes from Leucopleurus acutus, assembly GCF_964270905.1. Classification (NCBI taxonomy): domain Eukaryota; kingdom Metazoa; phylum Chordata; class Mammalia; order Artiodactyla; family Delphinidae; genus Leucopleurus; species Leucopleurus acutus. The sequence continues at coordinate 140,091 of NW_028138857.1, read as the reverse complement.
AGGATTCAGGGAAGGTTTAGGGTTAGGGTTCGGGCTAGGGTTAGGGTTAGGGGACGGGGACTATTTAGGGTCCAGGTGAGGGTATGACAACGGTTTAGTGGGAGCGTACGTGTGAGGGCGCGGGTTAGTGTGAGCGTACGGTTTACGATTAGGGGATGGGTGAGGGGAAGGCTTCGGGGAAGTGTTAGGGTTAGGGTTCGGGCTAGGGTTAGGTTTAGGGGATTGGGACGGTTTAGTGTCCAGGTGAGGGTACGACAACGGTTTAGGGGGAGCGTACGTGTGAGGGCGTGGGTTAGTGTGAGCGTACGGGTTAGGATTGCGGACGGGTGAGGGGAATGTTTCGGGGAAGGGTTAGGGTTAGGGTTCGGGCTAGGGTTAGGTTTACGGGATGGGGACGGTTTAGGGTACAGGTGAGGGTATGACAACGGTTTAGAGGGAGCGTACGTGTGAGGGCGCGGGTTAGTGTGAGCGTACGGGTTAGGATTACGGGACGGGTGAGGGGAAGGCTTTAGGGAAGGTTTAGGGTTAGGGTTCGGGCTAGGGTTAGGGTTAGGGGACGGGGACGGTTTAGGGTCCAGGTGAGGGTACAACAGAGCTTTAGGGGGAGCGTACGTGTGAGGGCGCGGGTTAGTGTGAGCGTATGGTTTAGGATTAGGGGACGGGTGAGGGGAAGGCTTCGGGGAAGGGTTAGGGTTAGGGTTCGGGCTAGGGCTAGGGTTAGGGGACGGGGACGGTTTAGGGTCCAGGTGAGGGTATGACAACGGTTTAGGGGGATCGTACGTGTGAGGGCGTGGGTTAGTTTGAGCATTCGGGTTAGGATTAGGGGACGGGTGAGGGGAAGGCTTCGAGGAAGTGTTAGGGTTAATGTTCGGGCTAGGGTTAGGGTTAGGCTTAGGGGACGGGGACGGTTTAGGGTCCAGGTGAGGGTACGACAACGGTTTAGCAGGAGCGTACGTGTGAGGACGTGGGTTAGTGTGAGCGTACGGGTTAGGATTAGGGGACGGATGAGGGGAAGGCTTCGGGGAATGTTAGGGTTAGGGTTCGTGCTAGGGTTAGGGTTAGGGGACGGGGACGGTTTAGGGTCCAGGTGAGGGTACGACAAAGATTTACGGGGAGCATACGTGTGAGGGCACGGGTTAGTGTGAGCGTATGGGTTAGGATTCGGTGACGGGTGAGGGGAAGGCTTCGGGGAAGGGTTAGGGTTAGGATTCGGGCTAGGGTTAGGGTTAGGGGACGGGGACAGCTTAGTGTCCAGTTGTGGGTACGACAACGGTTTAGGGGGAGCGTACGTGTGAGCGTGAGGGTTAGTGTGAGCGTATGGGTTAGGATTAGGGGAAGGGTTAGGGAAGGCTTCAGGGAAGGGTTAGGGTTCGGGCTAGGGTTAGGGTTAGGGGACAGGGACGGTTTAGGGTCCAGGTGAGGGTACGACAACGGTTTAGGGGGAGTGTACGTGTGAGGGCGCGGGTTAGTGTGAGCGTACGGGTTAGGATTAGGGGACGGGTGAGGGGAAGGCTTCGGGGAAGGGTTGGGGTTAGGGTTCGGGCTAGGGTTAGGGTTAGGGGACGGGGACGGTTTAGGGTCCAGGTGAGGGTACGACAACGGTTTAGGGGGAGCGTACGTGTGAGGGCGCGGGTTAGTGTGAGCGTAAGGGTTAGGATTAGGGGACGGGTGAGGGGAAGGCTTCGGGGAATGGTTAGAGTTAGGGTTCGGGCTAGGGTTAGGGTTAGGGGACAGGGACGGTTTAGGGTCCATGTGAGGGTACGACAAAGATTTAGGGGGAGCGTACGTGTGAGGGCACGGGTTAGTGTGAGCGTATGGGTTAGGATTCGTGGACGGGTGAGGGGAAGGCTTCGGGGAAGGGTTAGGGTTAGGGTTCGGGCTAGGGTTAGGGTTAGGGGTCGGGGACGGTTTAGGGTCCAGTTGAGGGTACGACAACGGTGTAGGGGGAGCGTACGTGTGAGCGTGAGGATTACTGTGAGCGTATGGGTTAGGATTAGGGGAAGGGTGAGGGGAAGGTTTCAGGGAAGGTTTAGGGTTCGGGCTAGGGTTAGGGTTAGGGGACAGGGACGGTTTAGGGTCCAGGTGAGGGTACGACAATGGTTTAGGCGGAGCGTACGTGTGAGGGCGCGGGTTAGTGTGAGCGTATGGGTTAGGATTAGGTGACGGGTGAGGGGAAGGCTTCGGGGGAGGGTTAGGGTTAGGGTTCGGGCTAGGGTTAGGGTTAGGGTACGGGGACGGTTTAGGGTCCAGGTGAGGGTACAACAACGGTTTAGGGGGAGCGTACGTGTGAGGGCGCGGGTTAGTGTGAGCGTATGGGTTAGGATTAGGGGACAGGTGAGGGGAAGGCTTCGAGGAAGGGTTAGGGTTAGGGTTCGGGCTAGGGTTAGGGTTAGGGGATGGGGACGGTTTAGGGTCCATGTGAGGGTACGACAACGGTTTAGGGAGAGCGTACGTGTGAGGGCGCGGGTTAGTGTGAGCGCACGGGTTAGGATTAGGGGACGGGTGAGGGGAAGGCTTCGGGGAAGTGTTAGGGTTAGGGTTCGGGCTAGGGTTAGGGTTAGGGGACGGGGACGGTTTAGGGTCCAGGTGAGGGTACGACAACGGTTTAGGGGAAATGTACGTTTGAGGGCGCGGGTTAGTGTAATCGTACGGGTTAGTATTAGGGGATGGGTGAGGAGAAGGCTTCGGGGAAGTGTTAGGGCTAGGGTTCGGGCTAGGGTTAGGTTTAGGGGATGGGAACGGTTTAGGGTCCAGGTGAGGGTACGACAACGGTGTACAGGGAGCGTACATGTGAGAGCGCAGGTTAGTGTGAGCGTACGGGTTAGGATTAGGGGACGGGTGAGGGGAAGGCTTCGGGGAAGGGTTAGGGTTAGGGTTCGGGCTAGGGTTAGGGTTAGGGGACGGGGACGGTTTAGGGTCCAGGTGAGGGTACGACAACGGTTTAGGGGGAGTGTACGTTTGAGGGCGCGGGTTAGTGTGAGCGTACGGGTTAGGATTAGGGGACGGGTGAGGGGAAGGCTTCAGGGAAGGGTTAGGGTTAGGGTTCGGGCTAGGTTTAGGGTTAGGGTTAGGGGACAGGGACGGTTTAGGGTCCAGGTGAGGGTACGACAATGGTTGAGGGGGAGCGTACATGTGAGGGCGCAGGTTAGTGTGAGCGTACGGGTTAGGATTACGGGATGGGTGAGGGGAAGGCTTTGGGGAAGGTTTAGGGTTAGGGTTCGGGCTAGAGTTAGGGTTAGGCGACGGGGACGGTTTAGGGTCCAGGTGATGGTACAACAGAGCTTTAGGGGGAGCATACGTGTGAGGGCGCGGGTTAGTGTGAGCGTACGGGTTAGGATTAGGGGACGGGTGAGGGGAAGGCTTCGGGGAACGGTTAGGGTTATGGTTCGGGCTAGGGTTAGGGTTAGGGGACGGGGACGGTTTAGGGTCCAGGTGAGGGTAAGTCAATGGTTTAGGGGGAGCGTACGTGTGAGGGTGCGGGTCAGTGTGAGTGTACGGGTTAGGATTAGGGGACGGGTGAGTGGAAGGCTTCGCGGAATGGTTATGGTTAGGGTTCGGGCTAGGGTTAGGGTTAGGGGACGGGGATTGTTTAGGGTCCAGGTGAGGGTACGACAACTGTTTAGGTGGAGCGTATGTGTGAGGGTGCGGGTTAGTGTGAGCGTACGGGTTAGGATTAGGGGACTGGTGAGGGCAAGGCTTCCGGGAAGGGATAGGGTTAGGGTTCGGGCTAGGGTTAGGGTTAGGGGATGGGGACGGTTTAGGGTCCAGGTGAGGGTACGACAACGGTTTAGGGGAAATGTACGTGTGAGGGGGCGGGTTAGTGTGAGCGTACGGGTTAGTATTAGGGGATGGGTGAGGAGAAGGCTTCGGGGAAGTGTTAGGGCTAGGGTTCGGGCTAGGGTTAGGTTTAGAGGATGGGAACAGTTTAGGGTCCAGGTGAGGGTACGACAACGGTTTAGGGGGAGCGTACATGTGAGGGCGCGGGTTAGTGTGAGTGTACGGGTTAGGATTAGGGGACGGGTGAGGGGCAGGCTTCGGGGAAGTGTTAGGGTTAGGGTTCGGGCTAGGGTTAGGGTTAGGTTTAGAGGACGGGGACGGTTTACGGTCCAGGTGAGGGTACGACAATCGTTTAGGGGGAGTGTACGTTTGAGGGTGCGGGTTAGTGTGAGCGTACGGGTTAGGATTAGGGGACGGGTGAGGGGAAGGCTTCAGGGAAGGTTTAGGGTTAGGGTTCGGGCTAGGGTTAGCGTTAGGGTTAGGGGACGGGGACGGTTTAGGGTCCAGGTGAGGGTACGACAATGATTTAGGGGGAGCGTACGTTTGAGGGCGCGGGTTAGTGTGAGCGTACGGGTTAGGATTAGGGTACGGGTGAGGGGAAGGCTTCGGGGAAGGGTTAGGGTTAGGGTTCGGGCTAGGGTTAGGGTTAGGGACGGGGACGGTTTAGGGTCCAAGTGAGTGTACGACAACGGTTTAGGGGAAATGTACGTGTGAGGGCACGGGTTAGTGTGAGCGTACGGGTTAGTATTAGGAAATGGGTGAGGAGAAGGCTTCGGGGAAGTGTTAGGGTTAGGGTTCGGGCTACGGTTAGGTTTAGGGGATGGGAACGGTTTAGGGTCCAGGTGAGTGTACGACAACGGTTTAGGGGGAGCGTACATGTGAGAGCGCGGGTTAGTGTGAGCGTACGGGTTAGGATTAGGGGACGGGTGAGGGGAAGGCTTCGGGGAAGGGTTAGTGTTAGGTTTCGGGCTAGGGTTAGGGTTAGGGGACGGGGACGGTTTAGGGTCCAGGTGAGGGTACGACAACGGTTTAGGGGGACTGTACGTTTGAGGGCGCGGGTTAGTGTGAGCGTATGGGTTAGGATTAGGGGACGGGTGAGGGGAAGGCTTCAGGGAAGGGTTAGGGTTAGGGTTCGGGCTAGGTTTAGGGTTAGCGTTAGGGGACGGGGACGGTTTAGGGTCCAGGTGAGGGTACAACAGAGCTTTAGGGGGAGCATACGTGTGAGGGCGCGGGTTAGTGTGAGCGTACGGGTTAGGGTAGTGGACGGGTGAGGGGAAGGATTCAGGGAAGGGTTAGGGTTAGGGTTCGGGCTAGGGTTAGGGTTAGGGAATGGGGACTATTTAGGGTCCAGGTGAGGGTATGACAACGGTTTAGTGGGAGCGTACGTGTGAGGGCGCGGGTTAGTGTGAGCGTACGGTTTACGATTAGGGGATGGGTGAGGGGAAGGCTTCGGGGAAGGGTTAGGGTTAGGGTTCGGGCTAGGGTTAGGTTTAGGGGATTGGGACGGTTTAGTGTCCAGGTGAGGGTACGACAACGGTTTAGGGGGAGCGTACGTGTGAGGGCGTGGGTTAGTGTGAGCGTACGGATTAGGATTGGGGACGGGTGAGGGGAAGGTTTCGGGGAAGGGTTAGGGTTAGGGTTCGGGCTAGGGTTAGGTTTAGGGGATGGGGACGGTTTAGGTTACAGGTGAGGGTACGACAACGGTTTAGAGGGAGCATAAGTGTGAGGGCGTGGGTTAGTGTGAGCGTACGGGTTAGGATTACGGGATGGGTGAGGGGAAGGTTTGGGGAAGGTTTAGGGTTAGGGTTCGGGCTAGGGTTAGGGTTAGGGGACGGGGACGGTTTAGGGTCCAGGTGAGGGTACAACAGAGCTTTAGGGGGAGCGTACGTGTGAGGGCGCGGGTTAGTGTGAGCGTACGGGTTAGTATTAGGGGATGGGTGAGGAGAAGGCTTCGGGGAAGGGTTAGAGCTAGGGTTCGGGCTAGGGTTAGGTTTAGGGGATGGGAACGGTTTAGGGTCCAGGTGAGGGTACGACAACGGTTTAGGGGGAGCGTACCTGTGAGGGCGTGGGTTAGTGTGAGCATACGGGTAAGGATTAGGGGGCAGGTGAGGGGAAGGCTTCGGGAAAGTGTTCGGGTTAGGGTTCGGGCTAGGGTTAGGGTCAGGGGACGGGGACGGTTTAGGGTCCAGGTGCGGGTATGACAACGGTTTAGGGGGAGCGTACGTGTGAGGGCGCGGGTTAGTGTAAGCGTACGGGTTAGGATTGGGGACAGGTGAGGGGAAGGCTTCGGGGAAGGGTTAGGGTTAGGTTTCGGGCTAGGGTTAGGTTTAGGGGATGGGGACGGTTTAGGGTCTAGGTGAGGGTATGACAACGGTTTAGGGGGAGCATACGTATGAGGGCGCGGGTTAGTGTGAGCCTACGGGTTAGCATTAGGGGACGGGTGAGGGGAAGGCTTCGGGGAAGGGTTAGGTTTAGGGTTCGGGCTATGGTTAGGGTTAGGGGACGGGGACGGTTTAGGGTCCAGGAGAGGGTACGACAACAGTTTAGGGCGAGCGTACGTGAGAGGGCGTAGTTTAGTGTGAGCGTACGGGTTAGGATTAGGGGACAGGTGAGGGGAAGATTTTGGGGAAGGGTTAGGGTTAGGGTTCGGGCCAGGGTTAGGGTTAGGGAACGTTGATGGTTTAGGGTCCAGGTGAGGTTACGACAACGGTTTATGGGGAGCGTACATGTGAGGGCGCTGGTTAGTGTGAGCGTACGTGTTAGGATTATGGGACCGGTGAGGGGAAGGCTTCGGGGAAGGGTTAGGTTTAGGGTTCGGGCTAGGGTTAGGGTTAGGGGACGGGGACGTTTTAGGGTCCAGGTGAGGGTACGACAACGGTTGAGGGGGAGCGTACGTGTGACGGCGCGGGTTAGTGTGAGTGTACGGGTTAGGATTAGGGGACGGGTGAGGGGAAGGCTTCGGGGAAGGTTTTGGGTTAGGGTTCGGGCTAGGGTTAGAGTTAGGGGACGGGGACGGTTTGGGGTCCAGGTGAGGGTACGACAGAGCTTCAGGGGGAGCGTACGTGTGAGGGCGTGGGTTAGTGTGAGCGTACGGGTTAGGATTAGGGTACGGGTGAGGGGAAGGCTTCAGGGAAGGGTTAGGGTTAGGGTTCGGGCTAGGGTTAGGGTTAGGGTTAGGGGACGGGGACGGTTTAGGGTCCAGGTGAGGCTACGACAACGGTTTAGGGGGAGCGTACGTTTGAGGGCGCGGGTTAGTGTGAGCGTACGGGTGAGGATTAGGGGACGAGTGAGGGGAAGGCTTTGGGGAAGGTTTAGGGTTAGGGTTCGGGCGAGGGTTAGGGTTAGGGGACGGGGACGGTTTAGGGTCCAGGTGAGGGTACGACAACGGTTTAGGGGGAGCGTACGTGTGAGGGCGCGGGTTAGTGTGAGCGTACGGGTTAGAATTAGGGGTCGGGTGAGGGGAAGGCTTCGGGGAAGGGTTACGGTTAGGGTTCGGGCTAGGGCTAGGGTTAGGGGATGGGGACCGTTTAGGGTCCAGGTGAGGGTACGACAAAGGTTTAGGGGGAGCGTACATGTGAGGGCGCGGGTTAGTGTGAGCGTACGGGTTACGATTAGGGGACGGGTGAGGGGAAGGCTTCGGGGAAGGGTTAGGTTTAGGGTTCGGGCTATGGTTAGGGTTAGGGGACGGGGACGGTTTAGGGTCCAGGTGAGGGTACGACAACGCTTTAGGGGGATGGTACCTGTGATGGCGCGTGTTAGTGTGAGCGTACGGGTTAGGATTACGGGACAGGTGAGGTCAAGGCTTCGGGGAAGGGTTAGGTTTAGGGTTCGGGCTAGGATTAGATTTAGGGGACAGGGACGGTTTAGGGTCCAGGAGAGGGTACGACAACAGTTTAGGGCGAGCGTACGTGTGAGGGCGTGGTTTAGTGTGAGCGTACGGGTTAGGATTAGGGGACAGGTGAGGGGAAGATTTCAGGGAAGGGTTAGGGTTAGGGTTCGGGCTAGGGTTAGGGTTAGGGAACGGGGATGGTTTAGGGTCCAGGTTCGGTTATGACAACGGTTCATGGGGAGCGTACGTGTGAGGGCGCGGGTTAGTGTGAGCGTACGGGTTAGGATTATGGGACCGGTGAGGGGAAGGCTTCGGGGAAGGGTTAGGTTTAGGGTTCGGGCTAGGGTTAGGGTTAGGGGACGGGGACGGTTTGGGTCCAGGTGAGGGTACGACAGAGCTTCAGGGGGAGCGTACGTGTGAGGGCGTTGGTTAATGTGAGCGTACGGGTTAGGATTAAGGTACGGGTGAGGGGAAGGCTTCAGGGAAGGGTTAGGTTTAGGTTTCGGGCTAGGGTTAGGGATAGGGGACGGGGACGGTTTAGGGTCCAGGTGAGGGTACGACAATGGTTTAGGGGGAGCGTACATGTGAGGGCGCGGGTTAGTGTGAGCGTACGGGTTACGATTAGGGGACGGGTGAGGGGAAGGCTTCGGGGAAGGGTTACGGTTAGGGTTCGGGCTAGGGTTAGGGTTAGGGGATGGGGACGGTTTAGGGTCCAGGTGAGGGTACGACAAAGGTTGAGGGGGAGCGTACATGTGAGGGCGCGGGTTAGTGTGAGCGTACGGGTTACGATTAGGGGACGGGTGAGGGGAAGGCTTCGGGGAAGGGTTAGGGTTAGGGTTCGGGCTATGGTTAGGGTTAGGGGACGGGGACGGTTTAGGGTCCAGGTGAGGGTACGACAACGCTTTAGGGGGATGGTACCTGTGATGGCGCGTGTTAGTGTGAGCGTACGGGTTAGGATTACGGGACAGGTGAGGGGAAGGCTTCGGGGAAGGGTTAGGGTTAGGGTTCGGGCTAGGGTTAGAGTTAGGGGACGGGGATGGTTTAGGGTCCAGGAGAGGGTACGACAACAGTTTAGGGCGAGCGTACGTGAGAGGGCGTAGTTTAGTGTGAGCGTACGGGTTAGGATTAGGGGACAGGTGAGGGGAAGATTTCGGGGAAGGGTTAGGGTTAGGGTTCGGGCTAGGGTTAGGGTTAGGGAACGTTGATGGTTTAGGGTCCAGGTGAGGTTACGACAACGGTTTATGGGGAGCGTACATGTGAGGGCGCTGGTTAGTGTGAGCGTACGTGTTAGGATTATGGGACCGGTGAGGGGAAGGCTTCGGGGAAGGGTTAGGTTTAGGGTTCGGGCTAGGGTTAGGGTTAGGGGACGGGGACGTTTTAGGGTCCAGGTGAGGGTACGACAACGGTTGAGGGGGAGCGTACGTGTGACGGCGCGGGTTAGTGTGAGTGTACGGGTTAGGATTAGGGGACGGGTGAGGGGAAGGCTTCGGGGAAGGTTTTGGGTTAGGGTTCGGGCTAGGGTTAGAGTTAGGGGACGGGGACGGTTTGGGGTCCAGGTGAGGGTACGACAGAGCTTCAGGGGGAGCGTACGTGTGAGAGCGTGGGTTAGTGTGAGCGTACGGGTTAGGATTAGGGTACGGGTGAGGGGAAGGCTTCAGGGAAGGGTTACGGTTAGGGTTCGGGCTAGGGTTAGGGTTAGGGTTAGGGGACGGGGACGGTTTAGGGTCCAGGTGAGGGTACGACAACGGTTTAGGGGGAGCGTACGTTTGAGGGCGCGGGTTAGTGTGAGCGTACGGGTGAGGATTAGGGGACGAGTGAGGGGAAGGCTTTGGGGAAGGTTTAGGGTTAGGGTTCGGGCGAGGGTTAGGGTTAGGGGACGGGGACGGTTTAGGGTCCAGGTGAGGGTACGACAATGGTTGAGGGGGAGCGTACATGTGAGGGCGCGGGTTAGTGTGAGCGTACGGGTTAGGATTACGGGACGGGTGAGGGGGAGGCTTTGGGGAAGGGTTAGGGTTAGGGTTCGGGCTAGGGTTAGGGGATGGGGACGGTTTAGCGTCCAAGTGAGAGTACAACAGAGCTTTAGGGGGAGCGTACGTGTGAGGGCGCGGGTTAGTGTGAGCGTACGGGTTAGGGTAGGGGACGGGTGAGGAGAAGGATTCAGGGAAGGGTTAGGGTTAGGTTTCGGGCTAGGGTTAGGGATAGGGGACGGGGACGGTTTAGGGTCCAGGTGAGGGTATGACAACGGTTTAGGGGGAGCGTACGTGTGAGGGCGCGGGTTAGTGTGAGCATACCGGTTAGGATTAGGGGACGGGTGAGGGGAAGGCTTCGGGGAAGGGTTAGGGTTAGGGTTCGGGCTAGGGTTAGGGTTAGGGGATGGGGACAGTTTAGGGTCCAGGTGAGGGAACGACAGCGGTTTATGGGGAGCGTACGTGTGAGGGCGCAGGTTAGTGTGAGCGTACGGTTTAGGATTAGGGGACCGGTGAGAGGAAGGCTTCGGGAAAGTGTTACGGTTAGGGTTCGTGCTAGGGTTAGGGTTAGGGCACGGGGACGGTTTAGGTTCCAGGTGAGGGTATGACAACGGTTTAGGGGGAGCGTACGTGTGAGGGCACGGGTTAGTGTGAGCGTACCGGTTAGTATTAGGGGATGGGTTAGGAGATGGCTTCAGGGAAGCGTTAGGGCTAGGTTTCGGACTAGGGTTAGGTTGAGGGGATGGGAACGGTGTAGGGTCCAGGTGAGGGTACGACAACGTTTTAGGGGGAGCGTACATGTGAGGGCGCGGGTTAGTGTGAGCGTACGAGTTAGGATTAGGGCACGGGTGAGGGGAAGGCTTCGGAGAAGGGTTAGGGTTAGGGTTCGGGCTATGGTTAGGTTTAGGGGATGGGGACGGTTTAGGGTCCAGGTGAGGGTACGACAACGGTTTAGGGGGAGCGTACGTGTGAGGGCGCGGGTTAGTGTGAGCGTACGGGTTAGGATAAGGTGACGGGTGAGGGGAAGGCTTCGGGGAAGGGTTAGGGTTAGGGTTCGGGCTAGGGTTAGGCTTAGGGGACGGGGACGGTTCAGGGTCCAGGTGAGGGTACGACAACGCTTTAGGGGTAGTGTACGTGTGATGGCGCGGGTTAGTTTGAGCGTACGGGTTAGGATTAGAGGACGGGTGAGGGGAAGATTTCGGGGAAGTGTTAGGGTTAGGGTTCGGGCTAGGGTTAGGGTCAGGGGACGGGGACAGTTTAGGGTCCAGGTGAGGGTATGACAACGGTTTAGGGGGAGCGTACGTGTGAGGGCGCGGGTTAGTGTGAGCGTACGGTTTACGATTAGGGGATGGGTGAGGGGAAGGCTTCGGGGAAGGGTTAGGGTTAGGGTTCGGGCTAGGGTTAGGTTTAGGGGATAGGGACGGTTTAGTGTCCAGGTGAGGGTACGACAAAGGTTGAGGGGGAGCGTACATGTGAGGGCGCGGGTTAGTGTGAGCGTACGGGTTACGATTAGGGGACGGGTGAGGGGAAGGCTTCGGGGAAGGGTTAGGGTTAGGGTTCGGGCTAGGGTTAGAGTTAGGGGACGGGGACGTTTTAGGGTCCAGGAGAGGGTATGACAACAGTTTAGGGCGAGCGTACGTGTGAGGGCGTGGTTTAGTGTGAGCGTACGTGTTAGGATTAGGGGACAGGTGAGGGGAAGATTTCAGGGAAGGGTTAGGGTTAGGGTTCGGGCTAGGGTTAGGGTTAGGGAACGGGGATGGTTTAGGGTCCAGGTGAGGTTACGACAACGGTTTATGGGGAGCGTACGTGTGAGGGCGCGGGTTAGTGTGAGCGTACGGGTTAGGATTATGGGACCGGTGAGGGGAAGGCTTCGGGGAAGGGTTAGGTTTAGGGTTCGGGCTAGGGTTAGGGTTAGGGGACGGGGACGGTTTAGGGTCCAGGTGAGGGTACGACAACGGTTGAGGGGGAGCGTACGTGTGACGGCGCGGGTTAGTGTGAGTGTACGGGTTAGGATTAGGGGACGGGTGAGGGGAAGTCTTCGGGGAAGGTTTTGGGTTTGGGTTCGGGCTAGGGTTAGAGTTAGGGGACGGGGACGGTTTGGGGTCCAGGTGAGGGTACGACAGAGCTTCAGGGGGAGTGTCCGTGTGAGGGCGTGGGTTAGTGTGAACGTACGGGTTAGGATTAGGGTACGGGTGAGGGGAAGGCTTCAGGGAAGTGTTAGGGTTACGGTTCGGGCTAGGGTTAGGGTTAGGGTTAGGGGACGGGGACGGTTTAGGGTCCAGGTGAGGGTACGACAACGGTTTAGGGGGAGGGTACGTTTGAGGGCGCGGGTTAGTGTGAGAGTACGGGTGAGGATTAGGGGACGGGTGAGGGGAAGGCTTTGGGGAAGGTTTAGGGTTAGGGTTCGGGCTAGGGTTAGGGTTAGGGGACGGGGACGGTTTAGGGTCCAGGTGAGGGTACGACAACGGTTTAGGGGGAGCGTACATGTGAGGGCGCGGGTTAGTGTGAGCATACGGATTAGAATTAGGGAACGGGTGAGGGGAAGGCTTCGGGGAAGGGTTACGGTTAGGGTTCGGGCTAGGGTTAGGGTTAGGGGATGGGGACGGTTTAGGGTCCAGGTGAGGGTACGACAAAGGTTGAGGGGGAGCGTACATGTGAGGGCGCTGGTTAGTGTGAGCGTACGGGTTAGGATTAGGGGACGGGTGAGGGGAAGGCTTCGGGGAAGGGTTAGGGTTAGGGTTCGGGCTATGGTTAGGGTTAGGGGACGGGGACGGTTTAGGGTCCAGGTGAGGGTACGACAACGCTTTAGGGGGATGGTACCTGTGATCGTGCGTGTTAGTGTGAGCGTACGGGTTAGGATTACGGGACAGGTGAGGGGAAGGCTTCGGGGAAGGGTTAGGGTTAGGGTTCGGGCTAGGGTTAGAGTTAGGGGACGGGGACGGTTTAGGGTCCAGGAGAGGGTACGACAACAGTTCAGGGCGAGCGTACGTGTGAGGGCGTGGTTTAGTGTGAGCGTACGGGTTAGGATTAGGGGACAGGTGAGGGGAAGATTTCAGGGAAGGGTTAGGGTTAGGGTTCGGGCTAGGGTTAGGGTTAGGGAACGGGGACGGTTTAGGGTCCAGGTGAGGGTACGACAACGGTTGAGGGGGAGTGTACGTGTGACGGCGCGGGTTAGTGTGAGTGTACGGGTTAGGATTAGGGGACGGGTGAGGGGAAGGCTTCGGGGAAGGTTTTGGGTTAGGGTTCGGGCTAGGGTTAGAGTTAGAGGACGGGGACGGTTTGGGGTCCAGGTGAGGGTACGACAGAGCTTCAGGGGGAGCGTACTTGTGAGGGCGTGGGTTAGTGTGAGCGTACGGGTTAGGATTATGGTACGGGTGAGGGGAAGGCTTCAGGGAAGGGTTAGGGTTAGGGTTCGGGCTAGGGTTAGGGATAGGGGATGGGGACGGTTTAGGGTCCAGGTGAGAGTACAACAGAGCTTTAGGGGGAGCGTACGTGTGAGGGCGTGGGTTAGTGTGAGCGTACGGGTTAGGGTAAGGGACGGGTGAGGAGAAGGATTCAGGGAAGGGTTAGGGTTAGGTTTCGGGCTAGGGTTAGGGATAGGGGACGGGGACGGTTTAGGGTCCAGGTGAGGGTACGACAACGGTTTAGGGGGAGCGTACATGTGAGGGCGCGGGTTAGTGTGAGCATAACGGTTAGGATTAGGGGACGGGTGAGGGGAAGGTTTCGGGGAAGGGTTAGGGTTAGGGTTCGGGCTAGGGTTAGGGTTAGGGGATGGGGACGGTTTAGCGTCCAGGTGAGGGAACGACAACGGTTTATGGGGAGCGTACGTGTGAGGGCGCAGATTAGTGTGAGCGTACGGTTTAGGATTAGGGGACCGGTGAGAGGAAGGCTTCGGGAAAGTGTTAGGGTTAGGGTTCGGGCTATGGTTAGGGTTAGGGCACGGGGACGGTTTAGCTTCCAGGTGAGGGTACGACAACGGTTTAGGGGGAGCGTACGTGTGAGGGCACGGGTTAGTGTGAGCGTACGGGTTAGGGTAGGGGACGGGTGAGGAGAAGGATTCAGGGAAGGGTTAGGGTTAGGTTTCGGGCTAGGGTTAGGGATAGGGGACGGGGACGGTTTAGGGTCCAGGTGAGGGTACGACAACGGTTTAGGGTGAGCGTACGTGTGAGGGCGCGGGTTAGTGTGAGCATACCGGTTAGGATTAGGTGACGGGTGAGGGGAAGGCTTCGGGGAAGGGTTAGGGTTAGGGTTCGGGCTAGGATTAGGGTTAGGGGACGGGGACGGTTTAGGGTCCAGGTGAGGGTACGACAACGGTTTAGGGGGAGCGTACGTGTGAGGGCGCGGGTTAGTGTGAGCATACGAGTTAGGATTAGGGGACGGGTGAGGGGAAGGCTTCGGGGAAGGGTTAGGGTTAGGGTTCGGGCTAGGGTTAGGGTTAAGTGGTGGGGTCGGTTTAGGGTCCAGGTGAGAGTACGACAAAGGTTGAGGGGGAGCGTATATGTGAGGGCGCGGGTTAGTGTGAGCGTACAGGTTAGGATTAGGGGACGGGTGAGGGGAAGGCTTCGGGGAAGGGTTAGGGTTAGGGTTCGGGCTATGGTTAGGGTTAGGGGACGGGGACGGTTTAGGGTCCAGGTGAGGGTTCGACAACGCTTTAGGGGGATGGTACCTGTGATGGCGCGTGTTAGTGTGAGCGTACGGGTTAGGATTACGGGACAGTTGAGGGGAAGGCTTCGGGGAAGGGTTAGGGTTAGGTTTCGGGCTAGGGTTAGAGTTAAGGGACGGGGACGGTTTAGGGTCCAGGAGAGGGTACGACAACAGTTTAGGGCGAGCGAACGTGTGAGGGCGTGGTTTAGTGTGAGCGTACGGGTTAGGATTAGGGGACAGGTGAGGGGAAGATTTCGGGGAAGGGTTAGGGTTAGGGTTCGGGCTAGGGTTAGGGTTAGGGGACGGGGACGGTTTAGGGTCCAGGTGAGGGTACGACAACGGTTGAGGGGGAGCGTACGTGTGACGGCGCAGGTTAGTGTGAGTGTACGGGTTAGGATTAGGGGACGGGTGAGGGGAAGGCTTCGGGGAAGGTTTTGGGTTAGGGTTCGGGCTAGGGTTAGAGTTAGGGGACGGGGACGGTTTGGGGTCCAGGTGAGGGTACGACAGAGCTTCAGGGGGAGCGTACGTGTGAGGGCGTGGGTTAGTGTGAGCGTACGGGTTAGGATTAGGGTACGGGTGAGGGGAAGGCTTCAGGGAAGGGTTAGGGTTAGGGTTCGGGCTAGGGTTAGGGTTAGGGTTAGGGGACGGGGACGGTTTAGGGTCCAGGTGAGGGTACGACAACGGTTTAGGGGGAGCGTACGTTTGAGGGCGCGGGTTAGTGTGAGCGTACGGGTGAGGATTAGGGGACGGGTGAGGGGAAGGCTTTGGGGAAGGTTTAGGGTTAGGGTTCGGGCGAGGGTTAGGGTTAGGGGACGGGGACGGTTTAGGGTCCAGGTGAGGGTACGACAATGGTTGAGGGGGAGCGTACATGTGAGGGCGTGGGTTAGTGTGAGCGTACGGGTTAGGATTACGGGACGGGTGAGGGGGAGGCTTCGGGGAAGGTTTAGGGTTAGGGTTCGGGCTAGGGTTAGGGTTAGGGGATGGGGACGGTTTAGGGTCCAAGTGAGAGTACAACAGAGCTTTAGGGGGAGCGTACGTGTGAGGGCGCGGGTTAGTGTGAGCGTACGGGTTAGGGTAGGGGACGGGTGAGGAGAAGGATTCAGGGAAGGGTTAGGGTTAGAGTTCGGGCTAGGGCTAAGATTAGGGGACGGGGACGGTTTAGGGTCCAGGTGAGGGTACGACAACGGTTTAGAGGGAGCGAATGTGTGAGGGTGCGGGTTAGTGTGAGCGTACGGGTTAGGATTACGGGACGGGTGAGGGGAAGGCTTCGGGGAAGGGTTAGAGCTAGCGTTCGGGCTAGGGTTAGGTTTAGGGGATGGGAACGGTTTAGGGTCCAGGTGAGGGTACGACAACGGTTTAGGGGGAGCGTACATGTGAGGGCGCGGGTTAGTGTGAGCGTACGGGTTAGGATTAGGGGACGGGTGATGGGACGGCTTTGGGGAAGAGTTAGGGTTAGGGTTCGGGCTAGGGTTAGGGTTAGGGGACGGGGACGGTTTAGGGTCCAGGTGAGGGTATGACAACGGTTTAGGGGGATCGTACGTGTGAGGGCGTGGGTTAGTTTGAGCATTCGGGTTAGGATTAGGGGACGGGTGAGGGGAAGGCTTCGAGGAAGGGTTAGGGTTAGGGTTCGGGCTAGGGTTAGGGTTAGGGGACGGGGACGGTTTAGGGTCCAGGTGAGGGTACGACAACGGTTTAGGGGGAGTGTACGTGTGAGGGCGCGGGTTAGTGTGAGCGTACGGGTTAGGATTAGGGGACGGGTGAGGGGAAGGCTTCGGGGAAGGGTTGGGGTTAGGGTTCGGGCTAGGGTTAGGGTTAGGGGACGGGGACGGTTTAGGGTCCAGGTGAGGGTACGACAACGGTTTAGGGGGAGCGTACGTGTGAGGGCGCGGGTTAGTGTGAGCGTAAGGGTTAGGATTAGGGGACGGGTGAGGGGAAGGCTTCGGGGAATGGTTAGAGTTAGGGTTCGGGCTAGGGTTAGGGTTAGGGGACAGGGACGGTTTAGGGTCCATGTGAGGGTACGACAAAGATTTAGGGGGAGCGTACGTGTGAGGGCACGGGTTAGTGTGAGCGTATGGGTTAGGATTCGTGGGCGGGTGAGGGGAAGGCTTCGGGGAAGGGTTAGGGTTAGGGTTCGGGCTAGGGTTAGGGTTAGGGGACGGGGACGGTTTAGGGTCCAGTTGAGGGTACGACAACGGTGTAGGGGGAGCGTACGTGTGAGCGTGAGGATTACTGTGAGCGTATGGGTTAGGATTAGGGGAAGGGTGAGGGGAAGGTTTCAGGGAAGGTTTAGGGTTCGGGCTAGGGTTAGGGTTAGGGGACAGGGACGGTTTAGGGTCCAGGTGAGGGTACTACAATGGTTTAGGCGCAGCGTACGTGTGAGGGCGCGGGTTAGTGTGAGCGTACGGGTTAGGATTAGGTGACGGGTGAGGGGAAGGCTTCGGGGGAGGGTTAGGGTTAGGGTTCGGGCTAGGGTTAGGGTTAGGGGACGGGGACGGTTTAGGGTCCAGGTGAGGGTACAACAACGGTTTAGGGGGAGCGTACGTGTGAGGGCGCGGGTTAGTGTGAGCGTATGGGTTAGGATTAGGGGACAGGTGAGGGGAAGGCTTCGAGGAAGGGTTAGGGTTAGGGTTCGGGCTAGGGTTAGGGTTAGGGGATGGGGACGGTTTAGGGTCCATGTGAGGGTACGACAACGGTTTAGGGAGAGCGTACGTGTGAGGGCGCGGGTTAGTGTGAGCGCACAGGTTAGGATTAGGGGACGGGTGAGGGGAAGGCTTCGGGGAAGTGTTAGGGTTAGGGTTCGGGCTAGGGTTAGGGTTAGGGGACGGGGACGGTTTAGGGTCCAGGTGAGGGTACGACAACGGTTTAGGGGAAATGTACGTTTGAGGGCGCGGGTTAGTGTAAGCGTACGGGTTAGTATTAGGGGATGGGTGAGGAGAAGGCTTCGGGGAAGTGTTAGGGCTAGGGTTCGGGCTAGGGTTAGGTTTAGGGGATGGGAACGGTTTAGGGTCCAGGTGAGGGTACGACAACGGTGTACAGGGAGCGTACATGTGAGAGCGCAGGTTAGTGTGAGCGTACGGGTTAGGATTAGGGGACGGGTGAGGGGAAGGCTTCGGGGAAGGGTTAGGGTTAGGGTTCGGGCTAGGGTTAGGGTTAGGGGACGGGGACGGTTTAGGGTCCAGGTGAGGGTACGACAACGGTTTAGGGGGAGTGTACGTTTGAGGGCGCGGGTTAGTGTGAGCGTACGGGTTAGGATTAGGGGACGGGTGAGGGGAAGGCTTCAGGGAAGGTTTAGGGTTAGGGTTCGGGCTAGGTTTAGGGTTAGGGTTAGGGGACAGGGACGGTTTAGGGTCCAGGTGAGGGTACGACAATGGTTGAGGGGGAGCGTACATGTGAGGGCGCAGGTTAGTGTGAGCGTACGGGTTAGGATTACGGGATGGGTGAGGGGAAGGCTTTGGGGAAGGTTTAGGGTTAGGGTTCGGGCTAGAGTTAGGGTTAGGCGACGGGGACGGTTTAGGGTCCAGGTGATGGTACAACAGAGCTTTAGGGGGAGCATACGTGTGAGGGCGCGGGTTAGTGTGAGCGTACGGGTTAGGATTAGGGGACGGGTGAGGGGAAGGCTTCGGGGAACGGTTAGGGTTATGGTTT
The DNA here is from genome assembly GCF_964270905.1 of Leucopleurus acutus. Classification (NCBI taxonomy): domain Eukaryota; kingdom Metazoa; phylum Chordata; class Mammalia; order Artiodactyla; family Delphinidae; genus Leucopleurus; species Leucopleurus acutus. Next base: position 122,229 of record NW_028138857.1, on the reverse strand, counting down.
GGGCTAGGGTTAGGGTTAGGGGACGGGGACGGTTTAGGGTCCAGGTGAGGGTAAGTCAATGGTTTAGGGGGAGCGTACGTGTGAGGGTGCGGGTCAGTGTGAGTGTACGGGTTAGGATTAGGGGACGGGTGAGTGGAAGGCTTCGCGGAATGGTTATGGTTAGGGTTCGGGCTAGGGTTAGGGTTAGGGGACGGGGATTGTTTAGGGTCCAGGTGAGGGTACGACAACTGTTTAGGTGGAGCGTATGTGTGAGGGTGCGGGTTAGTGTGAGCGTACGGGTTAGGATTAGGGGACTGGTGAGGGCAAGGCTTCCGGGAAGGGATAGGGTTAGGGTTCGGGCTAGGGTTAGGGTTAGGGGATGGGGACGGTTTAGGGTCCAGGTGAGGGTACGACAACGGTTTAGGGGAAATGTACGTGTGAGGGGGCGGGTTAGTGTGAGCGTACGGGTTAGTATTAGGGGATGGGTGAGGAGAAGGCTTCGGGGAAGTGTTAGGGCTAGGGTTCGGGCTAGGGTTAGGTTTAGGGGATGGGAACAGTTTAGGGTCCAGGTGAGGGTACGACAACGGTTTAGGGGGAGCGTACATGTGAGGGCGCGGGTTAGTGTGAGTGTACGGGTTAGGATTAGGGGACGGGTGAGGGGCAGGCTTCGGGGAAGTGTTAGGGTTAGGGTTCGGGCTAGGGTTAGGGTTAGGGGACGGGGACGGTTTAGGGTCCAAGTGAGTGTACGACAACGGTTTAGGGGAAATGTACGTGTGAGGGCACGGGTTAGTGTGAGCGTACGGGTTAGTATTAGGAAATGGGTGAGGAGAAGGCTTCGGGGAAGTGTTAGGGTTAGGGTTCGGGCTACGGTTAGGTTTAGGGGATGGGAACGGTTTAGGGTCCAGGTGAGTGTACGACAACGGTTTAGGGGGAGCGTACATGTGAGAGCGCGGGTTAGTGTGAGCGTACGGGTTAGGATTAGGGGACGGGTGAGGGGAAGGCTTCGGGGAAGGGTTAGGGTTAGGTTTCGGGCTAGGGTTAGGGTTAGGGGACGGGGACGGTTTAGGGTCCAGGTGAGGGTACGACAACGGTTTAGGGGGACTGTACGTTTGAGGGCGCGGGTTAGTGTGAGCGTATGGGTTAGGATTAGGGGACGGGTGAGGGGAAGGCTTCAGGGAAGGGTTAGGGTTAGGGTTCGGGCTAGGTTTAGGGTTAGCGTTAGGGGACGGGGACGGTTTAGGGTCCAGGTGAGGGTACAACAGAGCTTTAGGGGGAGCATACGTGTGAGGGCGCGGGTTAGTGTGAGCGTACGGGTTAGGGTAGTGGACGGGTGAGGGGAAGGATTCAGGGAAGGGTTAGGGTTAGGGTTCGGGCTAGGGTTAGGGTTAGGGAATGGGGACTATTTAGGGTCCAGGTGAGGGTATGACAACGGTTTAGTGGGAGCGTACGTGTGAGGGCGCGGGTTAGTTTGAGCGTACGGTTTACGATTAGGGGATGGGTGAGGGGAAGGCTTCGGGGAAGGGTTAGGGTTAGGGTTCGGGCTAGGGTTAGGTTTAGGGGATTGGGACGGTTTAGTGTCCAGGTGAGGGTACGACAACGGTTTAGGGGGAGCGTACGTGTGAGGGCGTGGGTTAGTGTGAGCGTACGGATTAGGATTGGGGACGGGTGAGGGGAAGGTTTCGGGGAAGGGTTAGGGTTAGGGTTCGGGCTAGGGTTAGGTTTAGGGGATGGGGACGGTTTAGGTTACAGGTGAGGGTACGACAACGGTTTAGAGGGAGCGTAAGTGTGAGGGCGTGGGTTAGTGTGAGCGTACGGGTTAGGATTACGGGATGGGTGAGGGGAAGGTTTGGGGAAGGTTTAGGGTTAGGGTTCGGGCTAGGGTTAGGGTTAGGGGACGGGGACGGTTTAGGGTCCAGGTGAGGGTACAACAGAGCTTTAGGGGGAGCGTACGTGTGAGGGCGCGGGTTAGTGTGAGCGTACGGGTTAGTATTAGGGGATGGGTGAGGAGAAGGCTTCGGGGAAGGGTTAGAGCTAGGGTTCGGGCTAGGGTTAGGTTTAGGGGATGGGAACGGTTTAGGGTCCAGGTGAGGGTACGACAACGGTTTAGGGGGAGCGTACCTGTGAGGGCGTGGGTTAGTGTGAGCATACGGGTAAGGATTAGGGCGCAGGTGAGGGGAAGGCTTCGGGAAAGGGTTCGGGTTAGGGTTCAGGCTAGGGTTAGGGTCAGGGGACGGGGACGGTTTAGGGTCCAGGTGCGGGTATGACAACGGTTTAGGGGGAGCGTACGTGTGAGGGCGCGGGTTAGTGTAAGCGTACGGGTTAGGATTGGGGACAGGTGAGGGGAAGGCTTCGGGGAAGGGTTAGGGTTAGGTTTCGGGCTAGGGTTAGGTTTAGGGGATGGGGACGGTTTAGGGTCTAGGTGAGGGTATGACAACGGTTTAGGGGGAGCATACGTATGAGGGCGCGGGTTAGTGTGAGCCTACGGGTTAGCATTAGGGGACGGGTGAGGGGAAGGCTTCGGGGAAGGGTTAGGGTTAGGGTTCGGGCTAGGGTTAGGGTTAGGGGACGGGGATGGTTTAGGGTCCAGGTGAGGGTACGACAACGGTTTAGGGGGAGCGGTCGTGTGAGGGTGCGGGTTAGTGTGAGCGTATGGGTTAGGATTAGGGGACGGGTGAGAGGAAGGCTTCGGGGAAGGTTTAGGGTTAGGTTTCGGGCTAGGGTTAGGGTTAGGGTACGGGGACGGTTTAGGGTCCAGGTGAGGGTACGACAACGGTTTAGGGGGAGCGTACGTGTGAGGGCGCGGGTTAGTGTGAGCGTACGGGTTAGAATTAGGGGTCGGGTGAGGGGAAGGCTTCGGGGAAGGGTTACGGTTAGGGTTCGGGCTAGGGCTAGGGTTAGGGGATGGGGACCGTTTAGGGTCCAGGTGAGGGTACGACAAAGGTTTAGGGGGAGCGTACATGTGAGGGCGCGGGTTAGTGTGAGCGTACGGGTTACGATTAGGGGACGGGTGAGGGGAAGGCTTCGGGGAAGGGTTAGGTTTAGGGTTCGGGCTATGGTTAGGGTTAGGGGACGGGGACGGTTTAGGGTCCAGGTGAGGGTACGACAACGCTTTAGGGGGATGGTACCTGTGATGGCGCGTGTTAGTGTGAGCGTACGGGTTAGGATTACGGGACAGGTGAGGTCAAGGCTTCGGGGAAGGGTTAGGTTTAGGGTTCGGGCTAGGATTAGATTTAGGGGACAGGGACGGTTTAGGGTCCAGGAGAGGGTACGACAACAGTTTAGGGCGAGCGTACCTGTGAGGGCGTGGTTTACTGTGAGCGTACGGGTTAGGATTAGGGGACAGGTGAGGGGAAGATTTCAGGGAAGGGTTAGGGTTAGGGTTCGGGCTAGGGTTAGGGTTAGGGAACGGGGATGGTTTAGGGTCCAGGTTCGGTTATGACAACGGTTCATGGGGAGCGTACGTGTGAGGGCGCGGGTTAGTGTGAGCGTACGGGTTAGGATTATGGGACCGGTGAGGGGAAGGCTTCGGGGAAGGGTTAGGTTTAGGGTTCGGGCTAGGGTTAGGGTTAGGGGACGGGGACGGTTTGGGTCCAGGTGAGGGTACGACAGAGCTTCAGGGGGAGCGTACGTGTGAGGGCGTCGGTTAGTGTGAGTGTACGGGTTAGGATTAAGGTACGGGTGAGGGGAAGGCTTCAGGGAAGGGTTAGGTTTAGGTTTCGGGCTAGGGTTAGGGATAGGGGACGGGGACGGTTTAGGGTCCAGGTGAGGGTACGACAATGGTTTAGGGGGAACGTACATGTGAGGGCGCGGGTTAGTGTGAGCGTACGGGTTACGATTAGGGGACGGGTGAGGGGAAGGCTTCGGGGAAGTGTTACGGTTAGGGTTCGGGCTAGGGTTAGGGTTAGGGGATGGGGACGGTTTAGGGTCCAGGTGAGGGTACGACAAAGGTTGAGGGGGAGCGTACATGTGAGGGCGCGGGTTAGTGTGAGCGTACGGGTTACGATTAGGGGACGGGTGAGGGGAAGGCTTCGGGGAAGGGTTAGGGTTAGGGTTCGGGCTATGGTTAGGGTTAGGGGACGGGGACGGTTTAGGGTCCAGGTGAGGGTACGACAACGCTTTAGGGGGATGGTACCTGTGATGGCGCGTGTTAGTGTGAGCGTACGGGTTAGGATTACGGGACAGGTGAGGGGAAGGTTTCGGGGAAGGGTTAGGGTTAGGGTTCGGGCTAGGGTTAGAGTTAGGGGACGGGGATGGTTTAGGGTCCAGGAGAGGGTACGACAACAGTTTAGGGCGAGCGTACGTGAGAGGGCGTAGTTTAGTGTGAGCGTACGGGTTAGGATTAGGGGACAGGTGAGGGGAAGATTTTGGGGAAGGGTTAGGGTTAGGGTTCGGGCTAGGGTTAGGGTTAGGGAAGGTTGATGGTTTAGGGTCCAGGTGAGGTTACGACAACGGTTTATGGGGAGCGTACATGTGAGGGCGCTGGTTAGTGTGAGCGTACGTGTTAGGATTATGGGACCGGTGAGGGGAAGGCTTCGGGGAAGGGTTAGGTTTAGGGTTCGGGCTAGGGTTAGGGTTAGGAGACGGGGACGTTTTAGGGTCCAGGTGAGGGTACGACAACGGTTGAGGGGGAGCGTACGTGTGACGGCGCGGGTTAGTGTGAGTGTACGGGTTAGGATTAGGGGACGGGTGAGGGGAAGGCTTCGGGGAAGGTTTTGGGTTAGGGTTCGGGCTAGGGTTAGAGTTAGGGGACGGGGACGGTTTGGGGTCCAGGTGAGGGTACGACAGAGCTTCAGGGGGAGCGTACGTGTGAGGGCGTGGGTTAGTGTGAGCGTACGGGTTAGGATTAGGGTACGGGTGAGGGGAAGGCTTCAGGGAAGGGTTAGGGTTAGGGTTCGGGCTAGGGTTAGGGTTAGGGTTAGGGGACGGGGACGGTTTAGGGTCCAGGTGAGGGTACGACAACGGTTTAGGGGGAGCGTACGTTTGAGGGCGCGGGTTAGTGTGAGCGTACGGGTGAGGATTAGGGGACGAGTGAGGGGAAGGCTTTGGGGAAGGTTTAGGGTTAGGGTTCGGGCGAGGGTTAGGGTTAGGGGACGGGGACGGTTTAGGGTCCAGGTGAGGGTACGACAACGGTTTAGGGGGAGCGTACGTGTGAGGGCGCGGGTTAGTGTGAGCGTACGGGTTAGAATTAGGGGTCGGGTGAGGGGAAGGCTTCGGGGAAGGGTTACGGTTAGGGTTCGGGCTAGGGCTAGGGTTAGGGGATTGGGACCGTTTAGGGTCCAGGTGAGGGTACGACAAAGGTTTAGGGGGAGCGTACATGTGAGGGCGCGGGTTAGTGTGAGCGTACGGGTTACGATTAGGGGACGGGTGAGGGGAAGGCTTCGGGGAAGGGTTAGGTTTAGGGTTCGGGCTATGGTTAGGGTTAGGGGACGGGGACGGTTTAGGGTCCAGGTGAGGGTACGACAACGCTTTAGGGGGATGGTACCTGTGATGGCGCGTGTTAGTGTGAGCGTACGGGTTAGGATTACGGGACAGGTGAGGTCAAGGCTTCGGGGAAGGGTTAGGTTTAGGGTTCGGGCTAGGATTAGATTTAGGGGACAGGGACGGTTTAGGGTCCAGGAGAGGGTACGACAACAGTTTAGGGCGAGCGTACGTGTGAGGGCGTGGTTTAGTGTGAGCGTATGGGTTAGGATTAGGGGACAGGTGAGGGGAAGATTTCAGGGAAGGGTTAGGGTTAGGGTTCGGGCTAGGGTTAGGGTTAGGGAACGGGGATGGTTTAGGGTCCAGGTTCGGTTATGACAACGGTTCATGGGGAGCGTACGTGTGAGGGCGCGGGTTAGTGTGAGCGTACGGGTTAGGATTATGGGACCGGTGAGGGGAAGGCTTCGGGGAAGGGTTAGGTTTAGGGTTCGGGCTAGGGTTAGGGTTAGGGGACGGGGACGGTTTGGGTCCAGGTGAGGGTACGACAGAGCTTCAGGGGGAGCGTACGTGTGAGGGCGTCGGTTAGTGTGAGCGTACGGGTTAGGATTAAGGTACGGGTGAGGGGAAGGCTTCAGGGAAGGGTTAGGTTTAGGTTTCGGGCTAGGGTTAGGGATAGGGGACGGGGACGGTTTAGGGTCCAGGTGAGGGTACGACAATGGTTTAGGGGGAACGTACATGTGAGGGCGCGGGTTAGTGTGAGCGTACGGGTTACGATTAGGGGACGGGTGAGGGGAAGGCTTCGGGGAAGTGTTACGGTTAGGGTTCGGGCTAGGGTTAGGGTTAGGGGATGGGGACGGTTTAGGGTCCAGGTGAGGGTACGACAAAGGTTGAGGGGGAGCGTACATGTGAGGGCGCGGGTTAGTGTGAGCGTACGGGTTACGATTAGGGGACGGGTGAGGGGAAGGCTTCGGGGAAGGGTTAGGGTTAGGGTTCGGGCTATGGTTAGGGTTAGGGGACGGGGACGGTTTAGGGTCCAGGTGAGGGTACGACAACGCTTTAGGGGGATGGTACCTGTGATGGCGCGTGTTAGTGTGAGCGTACGGGTTAGGATTACGGGACAGGTGAGGGGAAGGTTTCGGGGAAGGGTTAGGGTTAGGGTTCGGGCTAGGGTTAGAGTTAGGGGACGGGGATGGTTTAGGGTCCAGGAGAGGGTACGACAACAGTTTAGGGCGAGCGTACGTGAGAGGGCGTAGTTTAGTGTGAGCGTACGGGTTAGGATTAGGGGACAGGTGAGGGGAAGATTTTGGGGAAGGGTTAGGGTTAGGGTTCGGGCTAGGGTTAGGGTTAGGGAAGGTTGATGGTTTAGGGTCCAGGTGAGGTTACGACAACGGTTTATGGGGAGCGTACATGTGAGGGCGCTGGTTAGTGTGAGCGTACGTGTTAGGATTATGGGACCGGTGAGGGGAAGGCTTCGGGGAAGGGTTAGGTTTAGGGTTCGGGCTAGGGTTAGGGTTAGGAGACGGGGACGTTTTAGGGTCCAGGTGAGGGTACGACAACGGTTGAGGGGGAGCGTACGTGTGACGGCGCGGGTTAGTGTGAGTGTACGGGTTAGGATTAGGGGACGGGTGAGGGGAAGGCTTCGGGGAAGGTTTTGGGTTAGGGTTCGGGCTAGGGTTAGAGTTAGGGGACGGGGACGGTTTGGGGTCCAGGTGAGGGTACGACAGAGCTTCAGGGGGAGCGTACGTGTGAGGGCGTGGGTTAGTGTGAGCGTACGGGTTAGGATTAGGGTACGGGTGAGGGGAAGGCTTCAGGGAAGGGTTAGGGTTAGGGTTCGGGCTAGGGTTAGGGTTAGGGTTAGGGGACGGGGACGGTTTAGGGTCCAGGTGAGGGTACGACAACGGTTTAGGGGGAGCGTACGTTTGAGGGCGCGGGTTAGTGTGAGCGTACGGGTGAGGATTAGGGGACGAGTGAGGGGAAGGCTTTGGGGAAGGTTTAGGGTTAGGGTTCGGGCGAGGGTTAGGGTTAGGGGACGGGGACGGTTTAGGGTCCAGGTGAGGGTACGACAAAGGTTTAGGGGGAGCGTACGTGTGAGGGCGCGGGTTAGTGTGAGCGTACGGGTTAGAATTAGGGGTCGGGTGAGGGGAAGGCTTCGGGGAAGGTTTACGGTTAGGGTTCGGGCTAGGGCTAGGGTTAGGGGATGGGGACCGTTTAGGGTCCAGGTGAGGGTACGACAAAGGTTTAGGGGGAGCGTACATGTGAGGGCGCGGGTTAGTGTGAGCGTACGGGTTACGATTAGGGGACGGGTGAGGGGAAGGCTTCGGGGAAGGGTTAGGTTTAGGGTTCGGGCTATGGTTAGGGTTAGGGGACGGGGACGGTTTAGGGTCCAGGTGAGGGTACGACAACGCTTTAGGGGGATGGTACCTGTGATGGCGCGTGTTAGTGTGAGCGTACGGGTTAGGATTACGGGACAGGTGAGGTCAAGGCTTCGGGGAAGGGTTAGGTTTAGGGTTCGGGCTAGGATTAGATTTAGGGGACAGGGACGGTTTAGGGTCCAGGAGAGGGTACGACAACAGTTTAGGGCGAGCGTACGTGTGAGGGCGTGGTTTAGTGTGAGCGTATGGGTTAGGATTAGGGGACAGGTGAGGGGAAGATTTCAGGGAAGGGTTAGGGTTAGGGTTCGGGCTAGGGTTAGGGTTAGGGAACGGGGATGGTTTAGGGTCCAGGTTCGGTTATGACAACGGTTCATGGGGAGCGTACGTGTGAGGGCGCGGGTTAGTGTGAGCGTACGGGTTAGGATTATGGGACCGGTGAGGGGAAGGCTTCGGGGAAGGGTAAGGTTTAGGGTTCGGGCTAGGGTTAGGGTTAGGGGACGGGGACGGTTTGGGTCCAGGTGAGGGTACGACAGAGCTTCAGGGGGAGCGTACGTGTGAGGGCGTCGGTTAGTGTGAGCGTACGGGTTAGGATTAAGGTACGGGTGAGGGGAAGGCTTCAGGGAAGGGTTAGGTTTAGGTTTCGGGCTAGGGTTAGGGATAGGGGACGGGGACGGTTTAGGGTCCAGGTGAGGGTACGACAATGGTTTAGGGGGAGCGTACATGTGAGGGCGCGGGTTAGTGTGAGCGTACGGGTTACGATTAGGGGACGGGTGAGGGGAAGGCTTCGGGGAAGGGTTACGGTTAGGGTTCGGGCTAGGGTTAGGGTTAGGGGATGGGGACGGTTTAGGGTCCAGGTGAGGGTACGACAAAGGTTGAGGGGGAGCGTACATGTGAGGTCGCGGGTTAGTGTGAGCGTACGGGTTACGATTAGGGGACGGGTGAGGGGAAGGCTTCGGGGAAGGGTTAGGGTTAGGGTTCGGGCTATGGTTAGGGTTAGGGGACGGGGACGGTTTAGGGTCCAGGTGAGGGTACGACAACGCTTTAGGGGGATGGTACCTGTGATGGCGCGTGTTAGTGTGAGCGTACGGGTTAGGATTACGGGACAGGTGAGGGGAAGGCTTCGGGGAAGGGTTAGGGTTAGGGTTCGGGCTAGGGTTAGAGTTAGGGGACGGGGATGGTTTAGTGTCCAGGAGAGGGTACGACAACAGTTTAGGGCGAGCGTACGTGAGAGGGCGTAGTTTAGTGTGAGCGTACGGGTTAGGATTAGGGGACAGGTGAGGGGAAGATTTCGGGGAAGGGTTAGGGTTAGGGTTCGGGCTAGGGTTAGGGTTAGGGAACGTTGATGGTTTAGGGTCCAGGTGAGGTTACGACAACGGTTTATGGGGAGCGTACATGTGAGGGCGCTGGTTAGTGTGAGCGTACGTGTTAGGATTATGGGACCGGTGAGGGGAAGGCTTCGGGGAAGGGTTAGGTTTAGGGTTCGGGCTAGGGTTAGGGTTAGGGGACGGGGACGTTTTAGGGTCCAGGTGAGGGTACGACAACGGTTGAGGGGGAGCGTACGTGTGACGGCGCGGGTTAGTGTGAGTGTACGGGTTAGGATTAGGGGACGGGTGAGGGGAAGGCTTCGGGGAAGGTTTTGGGTTAGGGTTCGGGCTAGGGTTAGAGTTAGGGGACGGGGACGGTTTGGGGTCCAGGTGAGGGTACGACAGAGCTTCAGGGGGAGCGTACGTGTGAGGGCGTGGGTTAGTGTGAGCGTACGGGTTAGGATTAGGGTACGGGTGAGGGGAAGGCTTCAGGGAAGGGTTAGGGTTAGGGTTCGGGCTAGGGTTAGGGTTAGGGTTAGGGGACGGGGACGGTTTAGGGTCCAGGTGAGGGTACGACAACGATTTAGGGGGAGCGTACGTTTGAGGGCGCGGGTTAGTGTGAGCGTACGGGTGAGGATTAGGGGACGAGTGAGGGGAAGGCTTTGGGGAAGGTTTAGGGTTAGGGTTCGGGCGAGGGTTAGGGTTAGGGGACGGGGACGGTTTAGGGTCCAGGTGAGGGTACGACAATGGTTGAGGGGGAGCGTACATGTGAGGGCGCGGGTTAGTGTGAGCGTACGGGTTAGGATTACGGGACGGGTGAGGCGGAGGCTTTGGGGACGGGTTAGGGTTAGGGTTCGGGCTAGGGTTAGGGTTAGGGGATGGGGACGGTTTAGGGTCCAAGTGAGAGTACAACAGAGCTTTAGGGGGAGCGTACGTGTGAGGGCGCGGGTTAGTGTGAGCGTACGGGTTAGGGTAGGGGACGGGTGAGGAGAAGGATTCAGGGAAGGGTTAGGGTTAGGTTTCGGGCTAGGGTTAGGGATAGGGGACGGGGACGGTTTAGGGTCCAGGTGAGGGTACGACAACGGTTTAGGGGGAGCGTACGTGTGAGGGCGCGGGTTAGTGTGAGCATACCGGTTAGGATTAGGGGACGGGTGAGGGGAAGGCTTCGGGGAAGTGTTAGGGTTAGGGTTCGGGCTAGGGTTAGGGTTAGGGGATGGGGACAGTTTAGGGTCCAGGTGAGGGAACGACAGCGGTTTATGGGGAGCGTACGTGTGAGGGCGCAGGTTAGTGTGAGCGTACGGTTTAGGATTAGGGGACCGGTGAGAGGAAGGCTTCGGGAAAGTGTTACGGTTAGGGTTCGTGCTAGGGTTAGGGTTAGGGCACGGGGACGGTTTAGGTTCCAGGTGAGGGTATGACAACGGTTTAGGGGGAGCGTACGTGTGAGGGCACGGGTTAGTGTGAGCGTACCGGTTAGTATTAGGGGATGGGTTAGGAGATGGCTTCAGGGAAGGGTTAGGGCTAGGTTTCGGACTAGGGTTAGGTTGAGGGGATGGGAACGGTGTAGGGTCCAGGTGAGGGTACGACAACGTTTTAGGGGGAGCGTACATGTGAGGGCGCGGGTTAGTGTGAGCGTACGAGTTAGGATTAGGGGACGGGTGAGGGGAAGGCTTCGGAGAAGGGTTAGGGTTAGGGTTCGGGCTATGGTTAGGTTTAGGGGATGGGGACGGTTTAGGGTCCAGGTGAGGGTACGACAACGGTTTAAGGGGAGCGTACGTGTGAGGGCGCGGGTTAGTGTGAGCGTACGGGTTAGGATAAGGTGACGGGTGAGGGGAAGGCTTCGGGGAAGGGTTAGGGTTAGGGTTCGGGCTAGGGTTAGAGTTAGGGGACGGGGACGGTTTGGGGTCCAGGTGAGTGTACGACAGAGCTTCAGGGGGAGTGTCCGTGTGAGGGCGTGGGTTAGTGTGAACGTACGGGTTAGGATTAGGGTACGGGTGAGGGGAAGGCTTCAGGGAAGTGTTAGGGTTACGGTTCGGGCTAGGGTTAGGGTTAGGGTTAGGGGACGGGGACGGTTTAGGGTCCAGGTGAGGTTACGACAACGGTTTAGGGGGAGGGTACGTTTGAGGGCGCGGGTTAGTGTGAGAGTATGGGTGAGGATTAGGGGACGGGTGAGGGGAAGGCTTTGGGGAAGGTTTAGGGTTAGGGTTCGGGCTAGGGTTAGGGTTAGGGGACGGGGACGGTTTAGGGTCCAGGTGAGGGTACGACAACGGTTTAGGGGGAGCGTACATGTGAGGGCGCGGGTTAGTGTGAGCATACGGATTAGAATTAGGGAACGGGTGAGGGGAAGGCTTCGGGGAAGGGTTACGGTTAGGGTTCGGGCTAGGGTTAGGGTTAGGGGATGGGGACGGTTTAGGGTCCAGGTGAGGGTACGACAAAGGTTGAGGGGGAGCGTACATGTGAGGGCGCTGGTTAGTGTGAGCGTACGGGTTAGGATTAGGGGACGGGTGAGGGGAAGGCTTCGGGGAAGGGTTAGGGTTAGGGTTCGGGCTATGGTTAGGGTTAGGGGACGGGGACGGTTTAGGGTCCAGGTGAGGGTACGACAACGCTTTAGGGGGATGGTACCTGTGATCGTGCGTGTTAGTGTGAGCGTACGGGTTAGGATTACGGGACAGGTGAGGGGAAGGCTTCGGGGAAGGGTTAGGGTTAGGGTTCGGGCTAGGGTTAGAGTTAGGGGACGGGGACGGTTTAGGGTCCAGGAGAGGGTACGACAACAGTTCAGGGCGAGCGTACGTGTGAGGGCGTGGTTTAGTGTGAGCGTACGGGTTAGGATTAGGGGACAGGTGAGGGGAAGATTTCAGGGAAGGGTTAGGGTTAGGGTTCGGGCTAGGGTTAGGGTTAGGGAACGGGGACGGTTTAGGGTCCAGGTGAGGGTACGACAACGGTTGAGGGGGAGCGTACGTGTGACGGCGCGGGTTAGTGTGAGTGTACGGGTTAGGATTATGGTACGGGTGAGGGGAAGGCTTCAGGGAAGGGTTAGGGTTAGGGTTCGGGCTAGGGTTAGGGATAGGGGATGGGGACGGTTTAGGGTCCAGGTGAGAGTACAACAGAGCTTTAGGGGGAGCGTACGTGTGAGGGCGTGGGTTAGTGTGAGCGTACGGGTTAGGGTAAGGGACGGGTGAGGAGAAGGATTCAGGGAAGGGTTAGGGTTAGGTTTCGGGCTAGGGTTAGGGATAGGGGACGGGGACGGTTTAGGGTCCAGGTGAGGGTACGACAACGGTTTAGGGGGAGCGTACATGTGAGGGCGCGGGTTAGTGTGAGCATAACGGTTAGGATTAGGGGACGGGTGAGGGGAAGGTTTCGGGGAAGGGTTAGGGTTAGGGTTCGGGCTAGGGTTAGGAATAGGGGATGGGGACGGTTTAGGGTCCAGGTGAGGGAACGACAACGGTTAATGGGGAGCGTACGTGTGAGGGCGCAGATTAGTGTGAGCGTACGGTTTAGGATTAGGGGACCGGTGAGAGGAAGGCTTCGGGAAAGTGTTAGGGTTAGGGTTCGGGCTATGGTTAGGGTTAGGGCACGGGGACGGTTTAGCTTCCAGGTGAGGGTACGACAACGGTTTAGGGGGAGCGTACGTGTGAGGGCACGGGTTAGTGTGAGCGTACGGGTTAGGGTAGGTGACGGGTGAGGAGAAGGATTCAGGGAAGGGTTAGGGTTAGGTTTCGGGCTAGGGTTAGGGATAGGGGACGGGGACGGTTTAGGGTCCAGGTGAGGGTACGACAACGGTTTAGGGTGAGCGTACGTGTGAGGGCGCGGGTTAGTGTGAGCATACCGGTTAGGATTAGGTGACGGGTGAGGGGAAGGCTTCGGGGAAGGGTTAGGGTTAGGGTTCGGGCTAGGATTAGGGTTAGGGGACGGGGACGGTTTAGGGTCCAGGTGAGGGTACGACAACGGTTTAGGGGGAGCGTACGTGTGAGGGCGCGGGTTAGTGTGAGCATACGAGTTAGGATTAGGGGACGGGTGAGGGGAAGGCTTCGGGGAAGGGTTAGGGTTAGGGTTCGGGCTAGGGTTAGGGTTAAGTGGTGGGGTCGGTTTAGGGTCCAGGTGAGAGTACGACAAAGGTTGAGGGGGAGCGTATATGTGAGGGCGCGGGTTAGTGTGAGCGTACAGGTTAGGATTAGGGGACGGGTGAGGGGAAGGCTTCGGGGAAGGGTTAGGGTTAGGGTTCGGGCTATGGTTAGGGTTAGGGGACGGGGACGGTTTAGGGTCCAGGTGAGGGTTCGACAACGCTTTAGGGGGATGGTACCTGTGATGGCGCGTGTTAGTGTGAGCGTACGGGTTAGGATTACGGGACAGTTGAGGGGAAGGCTTCGGGGAAGGGTTAGGGTTAGGTTTCGGGCTAGGGTTAGAGTTAAGGGACGGGGACGGTTTAGGGTCCAGGAGAGGGTACGACAACAGTTTAGGGCGAGCGAACGTGTGAGGGCGTGGTTTAGTGTGAGCGTACGGGTTAGGATTAGGGGACAGGTGAGGGGAAGATTTCGGGGAAGGGTTAGGGTTAGGGTTCGGGCTAGGGTTAGGGTTAGGGGACGGGGACGGTTTAGGGTCCAGGTGAGGGTACGACAACGGTTGAGGGGGAGCGTACGTGTGACGGCGCGGGTTAGTGTGAGTGTACGGGTTAGGATTAGGGGACGGGTGAGGGGAAGGCTTCGGGGAAGGTTTTGGGTTAGGGTTCGGGCTAGGGTTAGAGTTAGGGGACGGGGACGGTTTGGGGTCCAGGTGAGGGTACGACAGAGCTTCAGGGGGAGCGTACGTGTGAGGGCGTGGGTTAGTGTGAGCGTACGGGTTAGGATTAGGGTACGGGTGAGGGGAAGGCTTCAGGGAAGGGTTAGGGTTAGGGTTCGGGCTAGGGTTAGGGTTAGGGTTAGGGGACGGGGACGGTTTAGGGTCCAGGTGAGGGTACGACAACGGTTTAGGGGGAGCGTACGTTTGAGGGCGCGGGTTAGTGTGAGCGTACGGGTGAGGATTAGGGGACGGGTGAGGGGAAGGCTTTGGGGAAGGTTTAGGGTTAGGGTTCGGGCGAGGGTTAGGGTTAGGGGACGGGGACGGTTTAGGGTCCAGGTGAGGGTACGACAATGGTTGAGGGGGAGCGTACATGTGAGGGCGTGGGTTAGTGTGAGCGTACGGGTTAGGATTACGGGACGGGTGAGGGGGAGGCTTCGGGGAAGGTTTAGGGTTAGGGTTCGGGCTAGGGTTAGGGTTAGGGGATGGGGACGGTTTAGGGTCCAAGTGAGAGTACAACAGAGCTTTAGGGGGAGCGTACGTGTGAGGGCGCGGGTTAGTGTGAGCGTACGTGTTAGGGTAGGGGACGGGTGAGGAGAAGGATTCAGGGAAGGGTTAGGGTTAGGTTTCGGGCTAGGGTTAGGGATAGGGGACGGGGACGGTTTAGGGTCCAGGTGAGGGTACGAAAACGGTTTAGGGGGAGCGTACGTGTGAGGGCGCGGGTTAGTGTGAGCATACCGGTTAGGATTAGGGGACGGGTGAGGGGAAGGCTTCGGGGAAGGGTTAGGGTTAGGGTTCGGGCTAGGATTAGGGTTAGGGGACGGGGACGGTTTAGGGTCCAGGTGAGGGTACGACAACGGTTTAGGGGGAGCGTACGTGTCAGGGCGCGGGTTAGTGTGAGCATACGAGTTAGGATTAGGGGACGGGTGAGGGGAAGGCTTCGGGGAAGGGTTAGGGTTAGGGTTCGGGCTAGGGTTAGGGTTAGGGGATGGGGACGGTTTAGGGTCCAGGTGAGGGTACGACAACGCTTTAGGGGGATGGTACCTGTGATGGCGCGTGTTAGTGTGAGCGTACGGGTTAGGATTACGGGACAGGTGAGGGAAAGGCTTCGGGGAAGGGTTAGGGTTAGGGTTCGGGCTAGGGTTAGAGTTAGGGGACGGAGACGGTTTAGGGTCCAGGAGAGGGTACGACAACAATTTAGGGTGAGCGTACGTGTGAGGGCGTGGTTTAGTGTGAGCGTATGGGTTAGGATTAGGGGACAGGTGAGGGGAAGATTTCGGGGAAGAGTTAGGGTTAGGGTTCGGGCTAGGGTTAGGGTTAGGGAACGGGGATGGTTTAGGGTCCAGGTGAGGTTACGACAACGGTTTATGGGGAGCGTACATGTGAGGGCGCTGGTTAGTGTGAGCGTACGGGTTAGGATTACGGGACCGGTGAGGGGAAGGTTTCGGGGAAGGGTTAGGTTTAGGGTTCGGGCTAGGGTTAGGGTTAGGGGACGGGGACGGTTTAGGGTCCAGTTGAGGGTACGACAACGGTGTAGGGGGAGCGTACGTGTGAGCGTGAGGATTACTGTGAGCGTATGGGTTAGGATTAGGGGAAGGGTGAGGGGAAGGTTTCAGGGAAGGTTTAGGGTTCGGGCTAGGGTTAGGGTTAGGGGACAGGGACGGTTTAGGGTCCAGGTGAGGGTACGACAACGGTTTAGGCGGAGCGTACGTGTGAGGGCGCGGGTTAGTGTGAGCGTACGGGTTAGGATTAGGTGACGGGTGAGGGGAAGGCTTCGGGGGAGGGTTAGGGTTAGGGTTCGGGCTAGGGTTAGGGTTAGGGGACGGGGACGGTTTAGGGTCCAGGTGAGGGTACAACAACGGTTTAGGGGGAGCGTACGTGTGAGGGCGCGGGTTAGTGTGAGCGTACGGGTTAGGATTAGGGGACGGGTGAGGGGAAGGCTTCGGGGAAGGGTTAGGGTTAGGGTTCGGGCTAGGGTTAGGGTTAGGGGATGGGGACGGTTTAGGGTCCATGTGAGGGTACGACAACGGTTTAGGGAGAGCGTACGTGTGAGTGCGCGGGTTAGTGTGAGCGCACGGGTTAGGATTAGGGGACGGGTGAGGGGAAGGCTTCGGGGAAGTGTTAGGGTTAGGGTTCGGGCTAGGGTTAGGGTTAGGGGACGGGGACAGTTTAGGGTCCAGGTGCGGGTACGACAACGGTTTAGGGGAAATGTACGTGTGAGGGCGCGGGTTAGTGTAAGCGTACGGGTTAGTATTAGGGGATGGGTGAGGAGAAGGCTTCGGGGAAGTGTTAGGGCTAGGGTTCGGGCTAGGGTTAGGTTTAGGGGATGGGAACGGTTTAGGGTCCAGGTGAGGGTACGACAACGGTTTACAGGGAGCGTACATGTGAGAGCGCAGGTTAGTGTGAGCGTACGGGTTAGGATTAGGGGACGGGTGAGGGGAAGGCTTCGGGGAAGGGTTAGGGTTAGGGTTCGGGCTAGGGTTAGGGTTAGGGGACGGGGACGGTTTAGGGTCCAGGTGAGGGTACGACAACGGTTTAGGGGGAGTGTACGTTTGAGGGCGCGGGTTAGTGTGAGCGTACGGGTTAGGATTAGGGGACGGGTGAGGGGAAGGCTTCAGGGAAGGGTTAGGGTTAGTGTTCGGGCTAGGTTTAGGGTTAGGGTTAGGGGACAGGGACGGTTTAGGGTCCAGGTGAGGGTACGACAATGGTTGAGGGGGAGCGTACATGTGAGGGCGCAGGTTAGTGTGAGCGTACGGGTTAGGATTACGGGATGGGTGAGGGGAAGGCTTTGGGGAAGGTTTAGGGTTAGGGTTCGGGCTAGGGTTAGGTTTAGGCGACGGGGACGGTTTAGGGTCCAGGTGAGGGTACAACAGAGCTTTAGGGGGAGCATACGTGTGAGGGCGCGGGTTAGTGTGAGCGTACGGGTTAGGATTAGGGGACGGGTGAGGGGAAGGCTTCGGGGAACGGTTAGGGTTATGGTTCGGGCTAGGGTAAGGGTAGGGGACGGGGACGGTTTAGGGTCCAGGTGAGGGTAAGTCAATGGTTTAGGGGGAGCGTACGTGTGAGGGTGCGGGTCAGTGTGAGTGTACGGGTTAGGATTAGGGGACGGGTGAGTGGAAGGCTTCACGGAATAGTTATGGTTAGGGTTCGGGCTAGGGTTAGGGTTAGGGGACGGGGATTGTTTAGGGTCCAGGTGAGGGTACGACAACTGTTTAGGTGGAGCGTATGTTTGAGGGTGCGGGTTAGTGTGAGCGTACGGGTTAGGATTAGGGGACTGGTGAGGGCAAGGCTTCCGGGAAGGGATAGGGTTAGGGTTCGGGCTAGGGTTAGGGTTAGGGGATGGGGACGGTTTAGGGTCCAGGTGAGGGTACGACAACGGTTTAGGGGAAATGTACGTGTGAGGGGGCGGGTTAGTGTGAGCGTACGGGTTACTATTAGGGGATGGGTGAGGAGAAGGCTTCGGGGAAGTGTTAGGGCTAGGGTTCGGGCTAGGGTTAGGTTTAGGGGATGGGAACAGTTTAGGGTCCAGGTGAGGGTACGACAACGGTTTAGGGGGAGCGTACATGTGAGGGCGCGGGTTAGTGTGAGCGTACGGGTTAGGATTAGGGGACGGGTGAGGGGAAGGCTTCAGGGAAGGTTTAGGGTTAGGGTTCGGGCTAGGGTTAGCGTTAGGGTTAGGGGACGGGGACGGTTTAGGGTCCAGGTGAGGGTACGACAATGATTTAGGGGGAGCGTACGTTTGAGGGCGCGGGTTAGTGTGAGCGTATGGGTTAGGATTAGGGTACGGGTGAGGGGAAGGCTTCGGGGAAGGGTTAGGGTTAGGGTTCGGGCTAGGGTTAGGGTTAGGGGACGGGGACGGTTTAGGGTCCAGGTGAGGGTACGACAACGGTTTAGGGGAAATGTACGTGTGAGGGCACGGGTTAGTGTGAGCGTACGGGTTAGGGTAGTGGACGGGTGAGGGGAAGGATTCAGGGAAGGGTTAGGGTTCGGGCTAGGGTTAGGGTTAGGGAATGGGGACTATTTAGGGTCCAGGTGAGGGTATGACAACGGTTTAGTGGGAGCTTACGTGTGAGGGCGCGGGTTAGTGTGAGCGTACGGTTTACGATTAGGGGATGGGTGAGGGGAAGGCTTCGGGGAAGGGTTAGGGTTAGGGTTCGGGCTAGGGTTAGGTTTAGGGGATTGGGACGGTTTAGTGTCCAGGTGAGGGTACGACAACGGTTTAGGGGGAGCGTACGTGTGAGGGCGTGGGTTAGTGTGAGCGTACGGATTAGGATTGGGGACGGGTGAGGGGAAGGTTTCGGGGAAGGGTTAGGGTTAGGGTTCGGGCTAGGGTTAGGTTTAGGGGATGCGGACGGTTTAGGGTACAGGTGAGGGTACGACAACGGTTTAGAGGGAGCGTAAGTGTGAGGGCGCGGCTTAGTGTGAGCGTACGGGTTAGGATTACGGGATGGGTGAGGGGAAGGTTTGGGGAAGGTTTTGGGTTAGCGTTCGGGCTAGGGTTAGGGTTAGGGGACGGGGACGGTTTAGGGTCCAGGTGAGGGTACAACAGAGCTTTAGGGGGAGCGTACGTGTGAGGGCGCGGGTTAGTGTGAGCGTACGGGTTAGTATTAGGGGATGGGTGAGGAGAAGGCTTCGGGGAAGGGTTAGAGCTAGGGTTCGGGCTAGGGTTAGGTTTAGGGGATGGGAACGGTTTAGGGTCCAGGTGAGGGTACGACAACGGTTTAGGGGGAGCGTACATGTGAGGGCGTGGTTTAGTGTGAGCGTACGGGTTAGGATTAGGGGACGGGTGAGGGGAAGGCTTCGGGGAACGGTTAGGGTTATGGCTCGGGCTAGGGTTAGGGTTAGGGGACGGGGACGGTTTAGGGTCCAGGTGAGGGTACGACAACGGTTTAGGGGGAGCGTACGTGTGAGGGCATGGGTTAGTGTAAGCGTACGGGTTAGGATTGGGGACGGGTGAGGGGAAGGCTTCAGGGAAGGGTTAGGGTTAGGTTTCGGGCTAGGGTTAGGTTTAGGGGATGGGGACGGTTTAGGGTCCAGGTGAGGGTATGACAACGGTTTAGGGGGAGCATACGTGTGAGGGCGCGGGTTAGTGTGAGCCTACGGGTTAGCATTAGGGGACGGGTGAGGGGAAGGCTTCGGGGAAGGGTTAGGGTTAGGGTTCGGGCTAGGGTTAGGGTTAGGGGACGGGGACGGTTTAGGGTCCAGGTGAGGGTACGACAACGGTTTAGGGGGAGCGGTCGTGTGAGGGTGCGGGTTAGTGTGAGCGTATGGGTTAGGATTAGGGGACGGGTGAGGGGAAGGCTTCGGGGAAGGGTTAGGGTTAGGGTTCGGGCTAGGGTTAGGGTTAGGGGATGGGGACGGTTTAGGGTCCAGGTGAGGGAACGACAACGGTTTATGGGGAGCGTACGTGTGAGGGCGCAGGTTAGTGTGAGCGTACGGTTTAGGATTAGGGGACCGGTGAGAGGAAGGCTTCGGGAAAGTGTTAGGGTTAGGTTTCGGGCTAGGGTTAGGGTTAGGGCACGGGGACGGTTTAGGTTCCAGGTGAGGGTACGACAACGGTTTAGGGGGAGTGTACGTGTGAGGGCACAGGTTAGTGTGAGCGTACGGGTTAGGGTAGGGGACGGGTGAGGAGAAGGATTCAGGGAAGGGTTAGGGTTAGGTTTCGAGCTAGGGTTAGTGATAGGGGACGGGGACGGTTTAGGGTCCAGGTGAGGGTACGACAACGGTTTAGGGGGAGCGTACGTGTGAGGGCGCGGGTTAGTGTGAGCATACCGGTTAGGATTAGGGGACGGGTGAGGGGAAGGCTTCGGGAAGGGTTAGGGTTAGGGTTCGGGCTAGGGTTAGGTTTAGGGGATGGCGACAGTTTAGGGTCCAGGTGAGGGAACGACAACGGTTTATGGGGAGCGTACGTGTGAGGGCGCAGGTTAGTGTGAGTGTACGGTTTAGGATTAGGGGACCGGTGAGAGGAAGGCTTCGGGAAAGTGTTAGGGTTAGGGTTCGGGCTAGGGTTAGGGTTAGGGGACGGGGACCGTTTAGGGTCCAGGTGAGGGTACGACAACGGTTTAGGGGGAGCGGACGTGTGAGGGTGCAGGTTAGTGTGAGCGTATGGGTTAGGATTAGGGGACGGGTGAGAGGAAGGCTTCGGGGAAGGTTTAGGGTTAGGTTTCGGGCTAGGGTTAGGGTTAGGGGACGGGGACGGTTTAGGGTCCAGGTGAGGGTATGACAACGGTTTAAGGGGAGCGTACGTGTGAGCGTACGGGTTAGAATTAGGGGATGGTTGAGGGGAAGGCTTCGGGGAAGGGTTACGGTTAGGGTTCGGGCTAGGGTTAGGGTTAGGGGATGGGGACGGTTTAGGGTCCAGGTGAGGGTACGACAAAGGTTGAGGGGGAGCGTACATGTGAGGGCGCGGGTTAGTGTGAGCGTACGGGTTACGATTAGGGGACGGGTGAGGGGAAGGCTTCGGGGAAGGGTTAGGGTTAGGGTTCGGGCTATGGTTAGGGTTAGGGGACGGGGACGGTTTAGGGTCCAGGTGAGGGTACGACAACGCTTTAGGGGGATGGTACCTGTGATGGCGCGTGTTAGTGTGAGCGTACGGGTTAGGATTACGGGACAGGTGAGGGGAAGGCTTCGGGGAAGGGTTAGGGTTAGGGTTCGGGCTAGGGTTAGAGTTAGGGGACGGGGACGGTTTAGGGTCCAGGAGAGGGTACGACAACAGTTTAGGGCGAGCGTACGTGAGAGGGCGTGGTTTAGTGTGAGCGTACGGGTTAGGATTAGGGGACAGGTGAGGGGAAGATTTCGGGGAAGGGTTAGGGTTAGGGTTCGGGCTAGGGTTAGGGTTAGGGAACGGGGATGGTTTAGGGTCCAGGTGAGGTTACGACAACGGTTTATGGGGAGCGTACGTGTGAGGGCGCTGGTTAGTGTGAGCGTACGTGTTAGGATTATGGGACCGGTGAGGGGAAGGCTTCGGGGAAGGGTTAGGTTTAGGGTTCGGGCTAGGGTTAGGGTTAGGGGACGGGGACGGTTTAGGGTCCAGGTGAGGGTACGACAACGGTTGAGGGGGAGCGTACGTGTGACGGCGCGGGTTAGTGTGAGTGTACGGGTTAGGATTAGGGGACGGGTGAGGGGAAGGCTTCGGGGAAGGTTTTGGGTTAGGGTTCGGGCTAGGGTTAGAGTTAGGGGACGGGTACGGTTTGGGGTCCAGGTGAGGGTACGACAGAGCTTCAGGGGGAGCGTACGTGTGAGGGCGTGGGTTAGTGTGAGCGTACTTGTTAGGATTAGGGTACGGGTGAGGGGAAGGCTTCAGGGAAGGGTTAGGGTTAGGGTTCGGGCTAGGGTTAGGGTTAGGGTTAGGGGACGGGGACGGTTTAGGTTCCAGGTGAGGGTACGACAACGGTTTAGGGGGAGCATACGTTTGAGGGCGCGGGTTAGTGTGAGCGTACGGGTGAGGATTAGGGGACGAGTGAGGGGAAGGCTTTGGGGAAGGTTTAGGGTTAGGGTTCGGGCGAGCGTTAGGGTTAGGGGACGGGGACGGTTTAGGGTCCAGGTGAGGGTACGACAATGGTTGAGGGGGAGCGTACATGTGAGGGCGCGGGTTAGTGTGAGCGTACGGGTTAGGGTAGGGGACGGGTGAGGAGAAGGATTCAGGGAAGGGTTAGGGTTAGGTTTCGGGCTAGGGTTAGGGATAGGGGACGGGGACGGTTTAGGGTCCAGGTGAGGGTACGACAACGGTTTAGGGGGAGCGTACGTGTGAGGGCGCGGGTTAGTGTGAGCATACCGGTTAGGATTAGGGGACGGGTGAGGGGAAGGCTTCGGGGAAGGGTTAGGGTTAGGGTTCGGGCTAGGGTTAGGGTTAGTGGACGGGGACGGTTTAGGGTCCAGGTGAGGGTACGACAACGGTTTAGGGGGAGCGTACGTGTAAGGGCGCGGGTTAGTGTGAGCATACGGGTTAGAATTAGGGGACGGGTGAGGGGAAGGCTTCGGGGAAGGGTTACGGTTAGGGTTCGGGCTAGGGTTAGGGTTAGGGGATGGGGACGGTTTAGGGTCCAGGTGAGGGTACGACAAAGGTTGAGGGGGAGCGTACATGTGAGGGCGCGGGTTAGTGTGAGCGTACGGGTTACGATTAGGGGACGGGTGAGGGGAAGGCTTCGGGGAAGGGTTAGGGTTAGGGTTCGGGCTATGGTTAGGGTTAGGGGACGGGGACGGTTTAGGGTCCAGGTGAGGGTACGACAACGCTTTAGGGGGATGGTACCTGTGATGGCGCGTGTTAGTGTGAGCGTACGGGTTAGGATTACGGGACAGGTGAGGGGAAGGCTTCGGGGAAGGGTTAGGGTTAGGGTTCGGGCTAGGGTTAGAGTTAGGGGACGGGGACGTTTTAGGGTCCAGGAGAGGGTACGACAACAGTTTAGGGCGAGCGTACGTGTTAGGGCGTGGTTTAGTGTGAGCGTACGGGTTAGGATTAGGGGACAGGTGAGGGGAAGATTTCGGGGAAGGGTTAGGGTTAGGGTTCGGGCTAGGGTTAGGGTTAGGGAACGGGGATGGTTTAGGGGCCAGGTGAGGTTACGACAACGGTTTATGGGGAGCGTACGTGTGAGGGCGCGGGTTAGTGTGAGCGTACGGGTTAGGATTATGGGACCGGTGAGGGGAAGGCTTCGGGGAAGGGTTAGGTTTAGGGTTCGGGCTAGGGTTAGGGTTAGGGGACGGGGACGGTTTAGGGTCCAGGTGAGGGTACGACAACGGTTGAGGGGGAGCGTACGTGTGACGGCGCGGGTTAGTGTGAGTGTACGGGTTAGGATTAGGGGACGGGTGAGGGGAAGTCTTCGGGGAAGGTTTTGGGTTAGGGTTCGGGCTAGGGTTAGAGTTAGGGGACGGGGACGGTTTGGGGTCCAGGTGAGGGTACGACAGAGCTTCAGGGGGAGTGTCCGTGTGAGGGCGTGGGTTAGTGTGAGCGTACGGGTTAGGATTAGGGTACGGGTGAGGGGAAGGCTTCAGGGAAGTGTTAGGGTTAGGGTTCGGGCTAGGGTTAGGGTTAGGGTTAGGGGATGGGGACGGTTTAGGGTCCAGGTGAGGGTACGACAACGGTTTAGGGGGAGCGTACGTTTGAGGGCGCGGGTTAGTGTGAGCGTACGGGTGAGGATTAGGGGACGGGTGAGGGGAAGGCTTTGGGGAAGGTTTAGGGTTAGGGTTCGGGCTAGGGTTAGGGTTAGGGGACGGGGACGGTTTAGGGTCCAGGTGAGGGTACGACAACGGTTTAGGGGGAGCGTACGTGTGAGGGCGCGGGTTAGTGTGAGCATACGGGTTAGAATTAGGGGACGGGTGAGGGGAAGGCTTCGGGGAAGGGTTACGGTTAGGGTTCGGGCTAGGGTTAGGGTTAGGGGATGGGGACGGTTTAGGGTCCAGGTGAGGGTACGACAAAGGTTGAGGGGGAGCGTACATGTGAGGGCGCGGGTTAGTGTGAGCGTACCGGTTAGGATTAGGGGACGGGTGAGGGGAAGGCTTCAGGGAAGGGTTAGGGTTAGGGTTCGGGCTATGGTTAGGGTTAGGGGACGGGGACGGTTTACGGTCCAGGTGAGGGTACGACAACGCTTTAGGGGGATGGTACCTGTGATGGCGTGTGTTAGTGTGAGCGTACGGGTTAGGATTACGGGACAGGTGAGGGGAAGGATTCGGGGAAGGGTTAGGGTTAGGGTTCGGGCTAGGGTTAGAGTTAGGGGACGGGGACGGTTTAGGGTCCAGGAGAGGGTACGACAACAGTTTAGGGCGAGCGTACGTGTGAGGGCGTGGTTTAGTGTGAGCGTACGGGTTAGGATTAGGGGACAGGTGAGGGGAAGATTTCAGGGAAGGGTTAGGGTTAGGGTTCGGGCTAGGGTTAGGGTTAGGGAACGGGGACGGTTTAGGGTCCAGGTGAGGGTTCGACAAGGCTTTAGGGGGATGGTACCTGTGATGGCGCGTGTTAGTGTGAGCGTACGGGTTAGGATTACGGGACCGGTGAGGGGAAGGCTTCGGGGAAGGGTTAGGTTTAGGGTTCGGGCTAGGGTTAGGGTTAGGGGACGGGGACGGTTTAGGGTCCAGGTGAGGGTACGACAACGGTTGAGGGGGAGCGTACGTGTGACGGCGTGGGTTAGTGTGAGTGTACGGGTTAGGATTAGGGGACGGGTGAGTGGAAGGCTTCGGGGAAGGTTTTGGGTTAGGGTTCGGGCTAGGGTTAGAGTTAGGGGACGGGGACGGTTTGGGGTCCAGGTGAGGGTACGACAGAGCTTCAGGGGGAGCGTACGTGTGAGGGCGTGGGTTAGTGTGAGCGTACGGGTTAGGATTAGGGTACGGGTGAGGGGAAGGCTTCAGGGAAGGGTTAGGGTTAGGGTTCGGGCTAGGGTTAGGGTTAGGGTTAGGGGACGGGGACGGTTTAGGGTCCAGGTGAGGGTACGACAACAGTTTAGGGGGAGCGTACGTTTCAGGGCGCGGGTTAGTGTGAGCGTACGGGTGAGGATTAGGGGACGGGTGAGGGGAAGGCTTTGGGGAAGGTTTAGGGTTAGGGTTCGGGCTAGGGTTAGGGTTAGGGGACGGGGACCGTTTAGGGTCCAGGTGAGGGTACAACAGAGCTTTAGGGGGAGCGTACGTGTGAGGGCGCGGGTTAGTGTGAGCGTATGGTGTAGGATTAGGGGACGGGTGAGGGGAAGGCTTCGGGGAAGGGTTAGGGTTAGAGTTCGGGCTAGGGCTAGGATTAGGGGACGGGGACGGTTTAGGGTCCAGGTGAGGGTACGACAACGGTTTAGAGGGAGCGAATGTGTGAGGGTGCGGGTTAGTGTGAGCGTACGGGTTAGGGTAGGGGACGGGTGAGGAGAAGGATTCAGGGAAGGGTTAGGGTTAGGTTTCGGGCTAGGGTTAGGGATAGGGGACGGGGATGGTTTAGGGTCCAGGTGAGGGTACGACAACAGTTTAGGGGGAGCGTACGTGTGAGGGCGCGGGTTAGTGTGAGCATACCGGTTAGGATTAGGGTACGGGTGAGGGGAAGGCTTCGGGGAAGGGTTAGGGTTAGGGTTCGGGCGAGGGTTAGGGTTAGGGGACGGGGACGGTTTAGGGTCCAGGTGAGGGTACGACAATGGTTGAGGGGGAGCGTACATGTGAGGGCGCGGGTTAGTGTGAGCGTACGGGTTAGGATTACGGGACGGGTGAGGGGGAGGCTTCGGGGAAGGTTTAGGGTTAGGGTTCGGGCTAGGGTTAGGGTTAGGGGATGGGGACGGTTTAGGGTCCAAGTGAGAGTACAACAGAGCTTTAGGGGGAGCGTACGTGTGAGGGCGCGGGTTAGTGTGAGCGTACGGGTTAGGGTAGGGGACGGGTGAGGAGAAGGATTCAGGGAAGGGTTAGGGTTAGGTTTCGGGCTAGGGTTAGGGATAGGGGACGGAGACGGTTTAGGGTCCAGGTGAGGGTACGACAACGGTTTAGGGGGAGCGTACGTGTGAGGGCGCGGGTTAGTGTGAGCATACCGGTTAGGATTAGGGGACGGGTGAGGGGAAGGCTTCGGGGAAGGGTTAGGGTTAGGGTTCGGGCTAGGGTTAGGGTTAGGGGATGGGGACAGTTTAGGGTCCAGGTGAGGGAACGACAGCGGTTTATCTGGAGCGTACGTGTGAGGGCGCAGGTTAGTGTGAGCGTACGGTTTAGGATTAGGGGACCGGTGAGAGGAAGGCTTCGGGAAAGTGTTAGGGTTAGGGTTCGGGCTAGGGTTAGGGTTAGGGCACGGGGACGGTTTAGGTTCCAGGTGAGGGTACGACAACGGTTTAGGGCGAGCGTACGTGTGAGGGCACGGGTTAGTGTGAGCGTACCGGTTAGTATTAGGGGATGGGTTAGGAGATGGCTTCGGGGAAGGGTTAGGGCTAGGGTTCGGACTAGGGTTAGGTTGAGGAGATGGGAACGGTGTAGGGTCCAGGTGAGGGTACGAAAACGGTTTAGGGGGAGCGTACATGTGAGGGCGCGGGTTAGTGTGAGCGTACGGGTTAGGATTAGGGGACGGGTGAGGGGAAGGCTTCGGAGAAGGGTTAGGGTTATGGTTCGGGCTAGGGTTAGGTTTAGGGGATGGGGACGGTTTAGGGTCCAGGTGAGGGTACGACAACGGTTTAGGGGGAGCGTACGTGTGAGGGCGCGGGTTAGTGTGAGCGTACGGGTTAGGATAAGGGGACGGGTGAGGGTAAGGCTTCGGGGAAGGGTTAGGTTTAGGGTTCGGGCTAGGGTTAGGGTTAGGGGACGGGGACGGTTTAGGGTCCAGGTGAGGGTACGACAACGCTTTAGGGGTAGTGTACGTGTGATGGCGCGGGTTAGTTTGAGCGTACGGGTTAGGATTAGAGGACGGGTGAGGGGAAGATTTCGGGGAAGTGTTAGGGTTAGGGTTCGGGTTAGGGTCAGGGGACGGGGACAGTTTAGGGTCCAGGTGAGGGTATGACAACGGTTTAGGGGGCCTTACGTGTGCGGGCGTGGGTTAGTGTGAGCGTACGGGTTAGGATTGGGGACGGGTGAGGGGAAGGCTTCGGGGAAGGGTTAGGGTTAGTGTTCGGGCTAGGGTTAGGGTTAGGGTTAGGGGACGGGGACGGTTTAGGGTCCAGGTGAGGGTACGACAGAGCTTTATGGGTAGCGTACGTGTGAGGGCATGGGTTAGTGTGAACGTACGGGTTAGGATTAGGGGACGGGTGAGGGGAAGGCTTCGGGGAAGGGTTAGGGTTAGGGTTCGGGCTAGGGTTAGGGTTAGGTGACGGGGACGGTTTAGGGTCCAGGTAAGGGTTCGACAGAGTTTTAGGGGGAGCGTACGTGTGAGCGTGAGGGTTACTGTGAGCGTATGGGTTAGGATTAGGGCACGGGTGAGGGGAAGGCTTCGGGGAAGGGTTAGGGTTAGGGTTCGGGCTAGGGTTAAGGTTAGGGGACGGGCACGTTTTAGTGTCCAGGTGAGGGTACGACAACGGTTTAGGGGGAGCGTACGTATGAGGGCACGGGTTAGTGTGAGCGTACCGGTTAGTATTAGGGGATGTGTTAGGAGATGGCTTCGGGGAAGGGTTAGGCCTTGGGTTCGGGCTAGGTTTAGGTTTAGGAGATGGAACGGTTTAGGTTCCAGGTGAGGGTACGACAACGGTTTAGGGGGAGCGTACATATGAGGACACAGGTTAGTGTGAGCGTACGGGTTAGGATAAGGGGACGGGTGAGGGGAAGGCTTCAGGGGAAGGGTTAGGGTTAGTGTTTGGGCTAGGGTTAGGGTTAGGGCACGGGGACGGTTTAGGGTCCAGGTGAGGGTACGACAACGGTTTAGGGGGAGTGTACGTTTGTGGGCACGGGTTAGTGTGAGCGTACGGGTTAGGATTAGGGGACGGGTGAGGGGAAGGCTTCAGGGAAGATTTAGGGTTAGGGTTCGGGCTAGGGTTAGGGTTAGGGTTAGGGGACGGGGACGGTCTAGGGTCCAGGTGAGAGTACGACAAGGGTTTAGGGGGAGCGTACATTTTAGGGCGCGGGTTAGTGTGAGCGTACGTGTGAGGATTAGGGGACGGGTGAGGGGAAGGCTTCAGGGAAGGGTTAGGGTTAGGGTTCGGGCTAGGGTTAGGGTTAGGGGACGGGGACGGTTTAGGGTCCAGGTGAGGGTACGACAACGGTTTATGGAGAGAGTACGTGTGAGGGCGCGGGTTAGTGTGAGCGTACGGGTTAGGATTAAGGAACCGGTAAGGGGAAGGCTTCGGGGAAGGGTTAGGGTTAGGGTTCGGGCTAGGATTACGGTTAGGGGACGGGGACGGTTTAGGGTCCAGGTGAGGGAACGACAACGGTTTATGGGGACCGTACGTGTGAGAGCGCGGGTTAGTGTGAGCGTACGGTTTAGGATTAGGGGACCGGTGAGGGGAAGGCTTCGGGGAAGGGTTAGGGTTAGGGTTCGGGCTAGGGTTAGGGTTAGGGGACGGGGATGGTTTAGGGTCCAGGTTCAGTTACGACAACGGTTTATGGGGAGCGTACGTGTGAGGGCGCGGGTTAGTGTGAGCGTACGGGTTAGGATTATGGGACCGGTGAGGGGAAGGCTTCGGGGAAGGGTTAGGTTTAGGGTTCGGGCTAGGGTTAGGGTTAGGGGACGGGGACGGTTTAGGGTCCAGGTGAGGGTACGACAACGGTTGAGGGGGAGCGTACGTGTGACGGCGCGGGTTAGTGTGAGTGTACGGGTTAGGATTAGGGGACGGGTGAGGGGAAGGCTTCGGGGAAGGTTTAGGGTTAGGGTTCGGGCTAGGGTTAGGGTTATGGGACGGGGATGGTTTAGGGTCCACGTGAGGGTACGACAGAGCTTTAGGGGGAGCGTACGTGTGAGGGCGCGGGTTAGTGTGAGCGTACGGTTTAGGATTAGGGGACGGGTGAGGGGAAGGCTTCGGGGAAGGTTTAGGGTTAGGGTTCGGGCTAGGGTTAGGGTTAGGGGATGGGGACGGTTTAGGGTCCAGGTGAGGTTACGACAACGGTTTATGGGGAGTGTACGTGTGAGGGTACGGGTTAGTGTGAGCGTACGGGTTAGGATTAGGGGACGGGTGAGGGGAAGATTTCGGGGAAGGGTTAGGGTTAGGGTTCGGGCTAGGGTTAGGGTTAGGGGACGGGGATGGTTTAGGGTCCAGGTTCGGTTACGACAACGGTTTATGGGGAGTGTACGTGTGAGGGTGCGGGTTAGTGTGAGCGTACGGGTTAGGATTAGGGGACGGGTGAGGGGAAGGCTTCGGGGAAGGGTTAGGTTTAGGGTTCGGGCTAGGGTTAGGGTTAGGGGACGGGGACGGTTTAGGGTCCAGGTGAGGGTACGACAACGGTTGAGGGGGAGCGTACGTGTGAGGGCGCGGGTTAGTGTGAGCGTACGGGTTAGGATTAGGGGACGGGTGAGGGCAAGGCTTCGGGGAAGGGTTAGGGTTAGGTTTATTCTTCTTACTGATGTGAAATTAGAGTGACATGTGCCCATTGAAACCGCTACAGCTAGTTTCTCACTGGTTCTCCCTATTCCCATTCATCCTCCACACTAACTGCAGACTGTGCGATACCAGAACTTAAAGGCATTGACTCTCCATGTGGGGATATTTTAGTAAAGCGGCTGGAATGTCGATCCGGAGCCCCAGGAGAGGAAAAATGAGGTGCGTTTTAGAAACCTTTCCCGATCATATGGTATACCAGTCGCTGGGTTTCCCAAGCATGGTTTAGCTGTAGGAAGATTCCCTTCAACCTGGAGTGTTGGGACCCTTGGAATGAGTAGCATGAAGTATTGCATTAAACTTTTGGCAGTTGCTCACCAAAGCTCACCAATCCTCTCAGCCCCAAGTGTCCAGCCTTATGTCTTATCCAGCTGTGGGTTTATATGTGGTCAATCCAGGTTGCATCACAGCCCCTGAGCGAATTTTGTAAGAATTTTTCTCTCTTTCATTGTTTCTGCGTTTTGTTTTTAAAATTTATTTCTATAATGGGGTTTAGCTCATTTTCACTGCTGTGTTTGTGCCGCTCTGCACACACTTGATTCCCTTATGGAGATATATCAATACATGGGTTTTAAGATTCTTATTACTCAGATATATTTCTCTGCGGTGTATAGGGTGTGTTGAGGCCAGTTCATTGAGCAAGGTGTAGATCTTGTCTAATATCTATTTGGTTTATTGAACGGTATCTGTGCTAATTTCAAACTCTGGTTTTATGCATCACCCCACCTCTCCTTTCCCCTTAAGCTGAAATAAGTGTGTTTTCTAAATGTGAGACACTGTTCTGTTCTGTAATTCATTTCTTGTGCAGCCATATTTACCCTCCCTCTATAAGTGATATCTTATGATATGTTTCTTTTTCTGTTTGACTTATTTCAAGTAGTATTATCGGACCTAAACCCACTCTTTATCCTTCTACTAGCCTTATTACATTGATTTCATGGTGAAGAGATATTCCATTGTACATAAGTACCACATCTTCTTTATCCATTGTTCTCTTTCCTGGGATATTTAAGGTGTACTGAAGTTGAGGTTCTTGTAAACAGAGTAGCCCTAAACTGTGGTGTGCTTCTGTCTTGTTGATTTTTAGACTTCCCTAGATATACTCCCATGATTGGAAGTGTCCTATGCTCTGTAGCTCTGTTTTTTAGATGATTTAGGAACCACCATACACTTCTCCAGAGTGGCTCTCGGCAGTTCACACACTGCCCATCAGCGTATAAAGGCTCCCTGTTCTCCATGGCCTGTCCTGCATTTCTGGTTTTTACAATTGTTTAGGATGGCCCTTTTGACCAGTGGGTAATGAGACTTCTTTGTTGTGCACATTTGCATTGCTTGCTTGCTTCGTTGCCCATAAAGTGCGTATGCGTTTTTTCCTGGATATAATCAGGAAAAAACGCATACGCCCTTTTGGGCCAACTGCATCATTGTCGAAATTCTGCCGCTTTTCATGTGCTTTAAAGACGAGTCCAATCTATCTCTTGAAATCTGTTTCTTGCAATTCTGTCTTGCATTCAGATCCTCTTCTTTGCCTTACCTCAACATATTTTTGGACGTTAGTTTTCATTTATAACTCTGCAGGTTTGTGAATTGCAGTGACCCTGAGCTCCATTTTTTAAGTTGCTCTTTTGTGAGCTGGCCTCAAAGCCGCAGGATTGCTTCAGGCCCTATTTTGGCTCGGGCGAGGCGGGCTGAGCCTTTTTTCAATTCTTATTCTTAATGGGAAATTAGAGTGATATGTGCCCGTCCAAACCCCTACAACTATTCTCTCATTGGTTCCCCCTCTTCCCGTTCATCCTCCTCACAATTTGCAAAATGTTTGAAACAGAAGTTGAAATGTGCTGATTCTCCAAGTGGGGAGATTCTAAGTAACGTGGCTGGAATGGTGAACAGGAGCACCAGGAGAGGATAAATGAGCTGCATTTTAGACACATCTCCCGATCACATGGTGTACAGTCCTCTGGGTTTTCCATGCATGTTTTAGCTGTAGGAAGATCCCTTGAACCTGCAGATTTGGGACCCATTGAATGGGTACCAGGTAGTATTACTTTAAAGGGTGTGCATTTCCTCACCCAACCTCACATTTCTCTTAGTGCAAACAGTTTCCAGCCTTATGTCTCATCCTGCTGTGGGTCTAGATGTGTTCAATCCATGTTGCATCACCGTCCCTGAGGAAAAGTTGTAAGAGGTTTTCTCTGTCTCTCTGTCGTTTATTTTTTTCAATTTATTACTATATTGGTTACAGCTGATTTTCAAAGCTCTGTTTCTTGCTGCTGTACATCCACTTGATTCACGTACAGAGAGACATCAGTAAATTCTTTTTCAGATTCTTACCAGTCGTATATATTCTTTTCCGGTGACTTGAGTGTGCTGAGTGCAGTTCTTTTAGCTACCGTGTAGGCCTTGTTGATTATCAGTTTGGTATTTGGAATGGTATCTTTGCTAATTTCAACCTCCTGGATGATGCCTCACCTCTCCCCACCTTTCCCGTTTAGCAGCCTTATGCGTGTTTTCTACATATTTGACTATGTTTTTGTTTTGTAATTTATTTCATGTGTAGCCATTTTGGATTCCACCTTTAAGTGATATCTTATGATATGTGTCTTTTTCTTTTTGAATTATGTCACTTAGAATGATCATACGTAACTCCTCCGGAGTTGTTACAACTGGCCATATTTCATTGATTTCCAGGCTGAATAATATTCCACTCTACCTAAGTACCACATCTCTATCCATTTTTTCTCTCCAGAGACATTTAAGTTATATTTTAGTCGAGGATCTTTTAAACAGAGAGGGGGTAAACATTGGGGTGCCTGTGTCCTCTCGATTTTTGTTTTTCCCAAGATATACGCCCATGAGTGCAAGTGCCCTATGCTCTGTAGCTCATTTTTTAGATGCTTTAGTAAACACAATACACTTCTCCAGAATGGCCGTTGGCAATATATATTTCCACTATAAGTCTCACAGGGCTCCCTCTTCTCCTTGCCCTGTCCTGCATTTCTGTTGTTTACGCTTTATGAGGATGGCTCTTCTGACTGATGCAAAGTGATATCTCTTGTAGTATTGACTTCCAGTGCCCACCTGTTTGGTTGGCTAAAAAAGTGTATGCCCTTTTCTTGAATATATACAGAAAAAAACGCATACACCCTTTTTGGCCAACTGCAATGTTGGCAATGTTCAGCTCCTTTTCTTGTGCTTAATGGCGAGTCCTTTCTACCTCCTCAAATCCCTTTCCTGCCATTCTCCCTTGCTTACAAGTCCTTTTCTCTGACTTTCCTCAAGACATTTTTCAGTGATGGATATTTTCAACTCTGCAGTTTCGTGAATTTTACTGTCCCTGAGTTCCATTGTTCAACTTGTGTTTATGGGAACTGGCCACAAAGCAGCGGGATTTCCTCAAGCCCTATACTGTTTCCATGGGCAACCCTAGCCTTTGGTCAATTCGTCTTCCTGATTGGAAATTAGAGTGACATGTGCCTGTCTGAACACCTAGGACTTGTCTCTCATTGTTCCTCATCCTTCCGCTTCATCCTCTGGACAAATTCCAAACTGTACGCAACAGGATGTTGACAGTGCTGCCATCTCCAAGTGGGGAGACTGTTAGTAAAGACGCTGGATGGGTGAACCCGAGCACCAGGAGATGAGGAGATGAGATGCCTTTTCCAAACTCTTCCCGATCAGACGGTATACCATCCTCTGGGTGTGACAGACATGTTGTAGCAGTAGGAAGAGTCCCATTCATGTAAGGAGAACACCAGGGCTTTTTCAAAATCAGTGTCTCCCCGAAACCCAAACTGGGGAATTTTTTAAGCTACGGCTACACATATGTTCATTAAGGGCCTTGGGAAGTAGGCAGAGTCCAAACTTTAGATGATTGAAGTCTTCAGGGTCAGAAGCACTCACCACCAGCTTCCCTTAGGTTACACTTTAACTGTCATTGATAGATGATGTCAATAAAAATATCTATTCTTTTTCAGATTATTTCCCCTTATAGGTTATTGCAAAATGTTGAGTGTAGTTCCCTGTGCTATACAGTAGTTCCTTGTTGATGATCTATTTTATACATAGCAGTGTGTATGTGTTAATCCCAAACTGTTACTTTATCCCTCCTCCCACCTTTCCCCTTTGGTAATAATAAATTATAAGATTTTATACTTCTCAGAAATGGGAGAGCTGAAAGAGAGGTATCATTTTCAATGGAAAAGCATTTAAAACAAGATTGAAGCTTTAACCAAGATTATTAGATGTACATCCTTGGAAAGAAATCACTTCGTTTCTCTAATATTGACCTGACAAATAAGACAAACCTTTTCACTGAACTTGCTTATAATAAAGTGATGGAAATAGCCAATGGAAGCGTTAGAAACATCTTATTTTACCCGAGCCTTATACACTGTTCTATGTTAACTACAGTTTGGCTCACACATCTGTTCATTGAGGTTACAATAGTCTCAATTTCTGTTACTGATCCTCCAGAGTGGACCCCAACAAGTGTCCCCCAGCGCAGTGTCATTGGGGCCAACAGATCGAGACTGAGTTTGGTTCACAAGCAAAGGAAACTTTATATTTTGATCAGAGAATGGAGAGGTGAGAGCATGCACTACCCCGTGGGCTGTGGGCTGGGCTGCTGTGTAGAGATCCTGTCAGAGTCAGTGGGAGGGAGGGGGCGGAGCTCTCGAGGGCCGGGTTGGCTGCAGCTCAGGCTCTATATCGCGGAGTCTGCACTGGGCCCCAGGAGCTGAGGTGTCGACCCAGCCATTCTGCACTAGGAAATCTGGTCTGAAGTGCCGGGTGTGGAACCTCTGCATGCGGGACCCTAGGAGCACATGAAATTAGACAAACACAAAGGATAAAAAAGGTTAGACTTGACTTTATTGCCCAGATTCTATTTTTATCTCCCAGGGATTTTTAATGGGCTTTGCTGGGGACAAACCCCTCCTCTGCCTTTTGTCCCATTCCTCATTCTTGGAGTGCTGAGGGTGCAGACCCTTCTTCTGTAACTGCTGAGTGCTGAGTTGGGAGCCCTCATACCAAGGGGCGAGGGTCAGAGCTTCTCCCCAGCAGCCTCCAGGTGACGTTGATTGTCCCCAGGCCCCCTGCCTCCCTGCTCGTCCACCTGAGCACCAGCATTGGAAGCGTTATAGATTCTAATGACCTTTAAGGGTCCAGGAAAGAGATGTGCAGAGACGCTGTGGGGGCCGGTTTCACCCCGCCCCACATTTGTTCGGCCACCTTAGGCTGACCGTTTCTGCCAGCCTAGATGCTCTGACCAGTAGTCTGCGCTGTCTTCAATTAGGCCCCTGAATTAACGTACAAACAGCACCAGGTGTCAGAGCCCTGCCCGCTCAACTCCCAGACAGTCCAGGGTCAGTGGTGATCAAGGACCATGATGGCCACTGAGTCAACAGCCTTTTGAAGTAAACAGGAGTCCAGCCAGTCTTATTGGCCACCATCATCACGGTGTCTGTAGGCTTTTCTATGGTGACAGTGTGACATACGGTTCCCCCGCCAAGATTATTAGCTCCCCTCTGTGTGCAGTAAGTCCTGCAAGCAGTAGTCTACTCTTTTGGGACACACTCTTGTTGTTTTATGAGAGAAACTCCAGGTCAAGTGATGTTCACACGAGTCGTCATGGTGTCCTGTTGCCCCCGGTTATCTCTCTGGATGTTGGAGTTGGAGGGCCTCCTCACTCGAGGTTGGTGTGCCCACGGAGCAAACCCTGCAACTTCAGGGCATGGTTGGTGGTTAGGATCACCACGTGGGGTCCTTTTCCCTTAGGAGGGAGGTGGCCTTTTGGGCTGCTGATTTCCAGGTTTTTAGATACCGCCAGTATCTTGGCCAGATGCGGCAGTGGGCCAAGCCCCTTGGTGACCGTAGTTTATCCTACCTGGATGGCATTCTTGCATTGTTCCATTTCAAGTGGTCCCAGTTTTTGCACTAATTCTCCAATGGCGATTCACCTTTCACCGGGAATGTAAAGGTCAAAGGGTTTAGCTAAATTAGGGAGTTCCAGGGCAAGGGTCTGAATTGACTGCTCTTTCCATTCTTGAAAGGCCACTTCTGGATTCTATTCAAAAGGATCATCATCTTTTCCTTTCAGTGTTTCATATAATGGCCCAGCTAGTAGACTGCAGTTAGGGATCCAGAAGCAGCAAACCCTGGCCTCCCCAGGAACCCCTAAGCTGTCTTCTAGTTTTAGAAAGGAGTAAGGCCGAAAATGGTTTCTTCCCTTTCCTGGGATGGGCTTCTCCGACCTTCTGTGAGAATGAAGCCCAGGCAGGTCACCGCAGTCTGTGATATTTGAGCTTTTTCTTGGACAACTTCTATCCTTTATTGGCTTGGTAGTTCAGAGGCCTCCTTAGTAGGGCTGGCGATCAGAATGTCGTCTGCGTACTGAAGGAGGGTTTCCTTTTCCAGAGGTAGAACTTTTAGGTCTTTAGCTAAGGTTTCCCCAAAGATGGTGTGGGAATTTTTGCACCCTTGGGGCAAGACGGCCCGGAAGTATTGTTTTAGTTGTATGTTGAGTCCTGCCACTCACAAGCCAAAATTTCTTGTGACTCTGGGACTAATGGAATACAAAAGAAGGCATCATTGAAGACTAATACAGAATACTATGTCCTGGTGGTTGGTAGAATGACCAGCAGGGTGTAGGAATTAGGAGCAACTGGAGGTATATCCTCGGTGGCTTCACTGACTGTCCTGACATCCTTTACCAGGTCCCCAGCAGCCCATGGGGCTCTCGTGGTCAGACCAATCCCAGAATATGGAGCTCACCTGGGCAGGTACCCCACCCCCACCCAAGCCCACGGGGCTCTCGTGGTCAGGCCCCTCCCAGGATACAGAGCTACCCTTGCAGGTACTGTGGCAGGGCTGGGCACACAGGAACCGTGCACATAGCCCTCATTGCAGAGCACCCCCAGCTCACCTGTCGCTCAGAGCTGACACAGAGCACCTCAGAGCAGGACTTGAACTAACAAACAGCAGCTGTGACAGGTCTGTGACCCTGGGCATCACTCTGTGCAGCCTCCCTCCACCTGGTCTTCCAGAGACTTCCACTGCACCCGGGGCACCAGGCCTCTGTCTCCAACCACCACCCACCCCTCCTCTCCCTGACTCCTGGGTTCCTCTCATTAGGAGAGGGTTTTCTTGAAGTTGTCTCCCACTCATGGGCCAGATAAAATGATTAGAAAACAAGCTAAAGCTGCAGCCCCTTGTCTATCCTGACCCTCAGGAGCCCACACCTGTTCCTTGGACCTGGCCGGTTCAGCAAGTTCCATTTTCTGCAACTGTGAGCCCCTGAGGGGTGATGATTGGCTGAGCTGGGCAGCCTTACCGTGCCGGCCAGCCCTCCCCAGGTGTGCCTGGGTTGAGAGCAATATAAATACCACTCCAGGCAGCAAGAGCCCCTGCAGCCATGCCTGACGCCATTTTCTCTGCCCTGTCAGCAGTCTCGGGGCTGGGCTGGTGGGAGGGAGTGAGAGGCCACGGCTTTGTGGGTGGCCCAGTGTGAGTGGGGCTCTGCTGGACTTTCTGCAGCAGTTGCCAGGCTGCCACCTGCTAAAGAAGAGGATGTGTCACCCATACCTGCTGCTGGAATTTCTCCCTGGGCAGAGGTGAGGAAGGAAAAAAGCAGTGGGGGCAGGGACAGGACGGGTATCTCAGGCAGGGAAATGGAAATCTTCCAGAAGAGCACCCAGGGCCAGGACCATCCTGGCTGGCCTGCAGGCACCAAGTCGGCCGGCATGCTGTCACTCGTGTGGCTCTATGGCCCTTCCTCTAGGCTTTCAAGTCCTTGTATATATTCAGGTGTTTTACCTGGGACGGGTGGGAATAGTTCAGCAGCAACTGGCCTGGGGCTCAGCTCACGTTTACTCACAGATGCCTCGGCACGGTGCCCCAGCTTTGCAATGAGGACGCTTGTTGCGTGGGGGCTGCTGGCTGACTGGGAGACGATTCCCCACCACTGACCAACTTCAGAATTGTTTACAACTGGAGCAAGTGCCCTGATACGGTTTTCCTCTGTGGAACTGGTGGGTTCTGTGTTTTTTTTCTCTTTTTCGTTTTTGGTTCAAGGTGGATTTTATTCCTCTTTTTTGTATTTACAGATAGAAGCATGGAAATAATTTATTCATATAAATATATGTATGTGAAGGGAATAATTGTTTTTTTCTGTTTTATTTTTTAAATTTTATTTCTTTTCAATTTTGAATTTTATTTTATATTTTTATACAGCAGGTTCTTATTGGTTATCTATTTTATACATATAAATGTATACATGCCAATCCCAGTCTCTCAACTCCTCCCACCACCATCCCCCCAACAGCTTTCCCCCCTTGTTGTCCATACATTTGTTGTCTACATCTGTTGCTCTATTTATGCCTTGCAAAATGGTTAATCTGTACGGTTTTTCTAGGTTCCACATATATGCATGAATATACAAGATTTGTTTTTCTCTTTCTGACTTACTTCACTCTGTATGACAGTCTCTAGATCCATCGACGTCTCTACAAATGACCCAATTTCATTCCTTTTCATGGCTTAGTAATATTCCAT
Source organism: Leucopleurus acutus (assembly GCF_964270905.1). Taxonomy (NCBI): domain Eukaryota; kingdom Metazoa; phylum Chordata; class Mammalia; order Artiodactyla; family Delphinidae; genus Leucopleurus; species Leucopleurus acutus. The sequence continues at coordinate 84,885 of NW_028138857.1, read as the reverse complement.
TTTATATACGTACCACAGCTTTATGCATTCGTCTGTCTGAGGGCATTTAGGTTGCTTCCATTACCTCGATATTGTAAATAGTGATGCAGTGAACATTGCAGTGAATGTCTCTTTTTGATTTATGGTTTTGTCTGGGTATATGTCCAGTCCTGGGATTGCTGTATCATATGGTAATTCTATTGTTAGTTTCTTAAGAAACTCCATATTGTTCTCCATAGTGACTGTATCAATTTATATTCCCAACAATAGTGGAAGAGGGTTCCTTTTCTCCACACCCTTTCCAGCATTTGTTGTTTGTAGATTTTCAGATGATGCCCATTCTAACAGGTGTGAGGTCATACCTCATTGTTGAGTCCATTTCGTTGAGCGGGGGTAGGTCTTGTCTATTACATATTTGGCTTATGGAACGGTATCTGTGCTAATTTCAAACTCTGGTTTTATGCAGCACCCCCTTAACTCACCTTTCCCCTTAAGCAAGCATAAGTTGGTTTTCTAATCTTGAGACCCTGTTCTGTTTTGTAATTCAGTTCATGTGTAGCCAAGTTTACATTCCGTGCATTAGTGATACCTTATGATGTTTCTTTTTCTGTGTGACTTATTTCACTTAGAATCATCATGCCTCAATCCACTCATTATGCTGGTACAGGCCTGGTGACACAGATTTCATTGCTGAGTGGTATTCTGTTGTACGTAAGTACTGCAACTTCTTTATCAATTATTTGTTCTCTGGGATATTTAACTCGTACTGTAGAAGAGGTTCCTGTAAACAGAGCCGTCCCAAATTTTGGGGTGGCTGTGTCTTTTTGATTTTAATTTCCCTAAGCTATAGAACCATAAGTGGAAATGCCCTAGACTCTGTTGCTTTGTTTTTCAGATGTATCAGGAAACACCATACACTTCTCCAGAGTGGCTGTTGGCAATTTACATCCCGCCCATCAGCATAACAAGGCTCCTTTTTCCCCATGGCCTGTCTTGCCTTTCTGGATTTTACACTTTTCTCAGATGGCCCTTTAGACCGGGGGGAAGTGACACTTCATAGTAGTTCGGATTTCCATTGCAAGCTTGCTTGGTTTGCCAAAAAGGGCGTATGTGTTTTTTCCTGAATATATTCAGGAACAAACTCATACGCCCTTTGTTGCCAAGTGCATCATTGTCGATGTTCTGCCTCTTTTCCTATGCTTTAAATGCAAATCCAGTCTACCTCCTGAAATCGGTTTCCTGAAATTCTGCCCCGCTTTCAAGTCCTCTTCGCAGCCTTACTTCAATATATTTTTGGACGTTATCTGTCATTTATAACTCTCCAGGTTTGTGAATTACAGGGCCCCTGAGCTCCTTTCTTCAACTCGCTTTCTTGTGAGCTGGCCGCAAACCCACAAGACTGCTTCAGGCCCTAATCTGCTTCTGGCAGGGCACGCTGAGCCTTTGGTTAATTTCTCTTCCTGGTGGGAAATGAGTGTTAAATATGCCCGTCCAGACACCTACCTCACTCTCAACCCCTTGGTGATGTGGGTCCTCTGGTTTGTGGCCAACTTTGCTGGGTTCCTCACCTTTCGATGATGTGGCCCCACTAATGTGAGGACACTCCTGCCTGGTTCTCATCCACGTGGTTATGTGGACCCCCTGGTGAGAGTCTGTTCCTGGCTTTGTTCCTCACCCACCTGTGAGGGAGACCCTCTGCTGATAGGTCACTCCTGCATGGCTGGCACACATTGCCTTGGTAAAGTCAGCCGTGTGGTGGCAGTTGGAGCGTGCTGGGAATCTCCTCCCCCCGGTGATGAGGGCCCTCTTGCGTCAGGCCCTAACTGCTGGGCTCACCAACTTTTCTTAGGGAGCCCAGTGATGCTTTGGCACTCCTCTTAGGATCCCATCTCCACGGGGATGTGGGCCTTCTGCTCTGAGGTCCCAACGGCTGGGTTGTTCACATTTTCATGATGTGGGCTCTCTGGTGTTCACAGAGGCCTGGATCCCATAGCCTCTGTGCTCTTGGCCGCCTGCTGGGAGGTTCCAACTGCTGGATTCCTCACTTTTTTAATTTTTTGGGCCCTCTGTTGGGAGGATCCTCCTGCCTGCCTCACTCCCAGCCCCTTCGTGATGTGTGTCGTCTGGTTTGAGGCCACATGTGCTGGGTTCCTCACCTTTCGATGATGTGGGACCAATGGTCTTAGGAGACTCCTGCCTGGTTCACATCCCCTTGGTGATGTGGGCCCTCTGTTGAGAGTCTGATCCTGGCTGGGTTCCTCACCCATCTGTGAGGTGGGCCGTCTGCTGTGAGGTCACTCCTGCCTGGCTTGCTCACCTCGCCTTGTGGACATGAGCCCTCTGGTGGCACTTGGAGCCTGCTGGGAGCCTCCTCTCCTCGGTGATGAGGGCCCTCTGGCGTCAGGCCCTAACTGCTGGGCTCCCCACATTTTGTGATGTGCGCCCAGTGGTGCGAGGACACTCCAGCCAGGTTCACATCCCCATTGGGATGTGGGCCTTCTGCTCTGAGGTCCCAAAGCCTGGGTTGCTCACAGTTTCATGATGTGGGCTCTCTGGTATTAGTTCACTCCTGCCTGCATCCCATAGCTTCTGTGCTCTGGGCCGCCTGCTGGGAGGTTCCAACTGCTGGATTCCTCACCTTTCTTATTCTTTGGGCCCTCTGTTTTTAGGCTACTCCTGCCTGCCTCACTCCCATTCCCTTTGTGATATGTGTCCTCTGATTTGAGGCCACATGTGCTGGGTTCCGCACCTTTCGATGATGTGACCCCACTGGAGGGAAGACAGTCCTGACTGGTTCCCATCCCCTTGCTGATGTGGGCCCTCAGGTGAGAGTCTGATCCTGGCTGGGTTCCTCACCCTTCTGTGAGGTGGGCCCTCTGCTGTGAGGTCAATCATGCCTGTCTGGCACACGTCACCTTGGCGACGTGGGCCCTCTGGTGGCAGTTGGAGTGTGCTGGGATCCTCCTCCCCTCGGTGATGAGGGCCCTCTTGCCTTAGGCCATAACTGCTGGGCTCCCCACATTTTCTGATGTGCGCCAAGTGAGTGAGGAGACTCTTGCCAGGTTCCCATCCCCATGGCGATATGGGCCTTCTGCTCTGAGGTCAAAACGGCTGGCTTGCTCACAGTACCATGATGTGGGCCCTCTGCTGTGAGTTCACTCCGGCAAGGATCCCTTATCATCGGTGCTCTGAGCCGCCTGCTGGGAGGTTCCAACTGCTGGATTCCTCAACTTTTTTATTCTATGTGCCCTCTGTTGTGAGGCTCCTCCTGCCTGCCTCACTGCCAGCCCCTTGGTGATGACTGTCCTATGGCTTGAGGCCACATGTGCTGCGTTCCTCACCTTTCGATGATGTGACCCCACTCGTGTGAGGACACTCCTGCCTGGTTCCCATCCCCTTGGTGAGGTGGGCCCTCTGGCGAGAGTCTAATCCTGGCTGGGTTCCTCAACGTTCTGTGAGGTAGGCCCTCTGCTGTGAGGTCACTCCTGCCTGGCTGGCACACGTCACCTTGGAGATGTGAGCCCTCTGGTGGCAGTTGGAGCGTGCAGGGCGCCTCCTCCTCTCGGTGATGACGGCCCTCTGGCGTCAGGCCCTAAATGGTGGGCTCCCCACATTTTCTGATGTGCGCCCAGTGGTGCGAGGACACTCCAACCAGGTTCCCATTCCCATGGGGATGTGGTCCTTCTGCGCTGAGGTCTCAACTCCTGGGTTGCTCACAGTTTTGTGATGTGGGCTCTCTGCTGTGAGTTCACTGTGGCCTGGATCCCATAGCCTCGGTGTTCTGGGCCGCCTGCTGGAAGGTCTAAATGCTGGAATCCTCACGTTTTTTATATTATGTGCCCTGTGTTGTGAGGCTACTCCTGCCTGCCTCACTCCAAGGCCCTTGGTGATGTGGGTCCTCTGGTTTGAGGACACATGTGCTGGGTTCCTCACCTTAAGATGATGAGGCCCCACTGGTGTGAGGATAATCCTGACTGGGTCCCATCCCCTTTGTGATGTGGGCCCTCTGGTGAGAGTCTGATCCTGGCTGGGTTCCTCACCCATCTGTGAGGTGGGCCCTCTACTATCAGGTAACTCTTGCCTGGGTTGCTCACCTCGCCTTGTTGACATGAGCCCTCTGGTGGCAATTGGACCCTGCTGGGAGCCTCCTCAGCTCTGTGATGAGGGCCCTCTGACGTCAGGCCCTAACTGCTGGGCTCCCCAACTTTTCTTAGTGAGCCCAGTGTTGCTCAAGCACTCCTCTTAGGTTCCCATCCCCATGGGGATGTGGGCCTTCTGCTCTGAGGTTCCAACGGCTGGGTTGATCACAATTTCATGATGTGGGCTCTCTGGTGTTAGTTCACTGTGGCCTGGATCCCATAGCCTCTGTGGTCTTGGCTGCCTGCTGGGAGGTTCCAACTGCTCGATTCCTCAACTTTTGTATTCTATGGGTCCTGTGTTGTGATGCTCCTCCTGCCTGCCTCACTCGCAACCCCTTCGTGATGTGGGTCTTCTGGTTTGAGGCCACATGTGCTGGGTTAGGCAACTTTCAATGATGTGGCCCCACTGGTGTGAGGACACTCCTGCCTGGTTCCCATCCCCTTGGTGATGTGGGCCTTCTGGTGACAGTCTTATCCTGGCTGGGTTCCTCACTCTTCTGTGAGGTAGGCCCTCTGCTGTGAGGTCAATCCTGCCTGACTTGCACACATCACCTTGGCGACGTGGGCCCTCTGTTGGCACATGGAACCTGCTGGGAGCCTCCTGCCCTCGGTGATGACGGCCCTCTAGCATCAGGCTCTAACTGCTGGGCTCCCCACGTTTTCTGATGTGAGCCCAGTGATGCCAGGACACTCCTGTCAGGTTCCCATCCCCATGGGGATGTGGGCTTTCTGCTCTGAGGTCCCAATGCCTGGGTTGCTCACAGTTTCATGATGTGGGCTCTCTGGTGTTAGTTCACTCCTGCCTGCATCCCATAGCTTCTGTGCTCTCGGCCGCCTGCTGGGAGGTTCCAAATGCTGGATTCCTCACTTTTTTTATTCTTTGGGCCCTCTGTTTTTAGGCTACTCCTACCTGCCTCACTCCCATCCCCTTTGTGATGTATGTCCTCTGATATGAGGCCACATGTGCTGGGTTCCTCACCTTTCGATGATGTGGCCCCACTGGTGGGAGGACAGTCCTGACTGGTTCCCATCCCCTTGGTGTTGTGGGCCCTCTGGTGAGAGTCTCATCCTGCCTCGGTTCCTCACCCTTCTGTGAGATAGGCCCTCTGCTGTGAGGTCACTACTGCCTGGCTGGCGCATGCCACCTTGTAGACGTGGGCCCTCTGTTGGCAGTTGGAACCTGCTGGGAGTCTCCTCCCCTCAGTTATGAGGGCCCCCTGGCGTCAGGCCCTAACTGCTGGGCTCCTAACATTTTCTGATATGTGCTAAGTGGTGCAAAGCCACTCCTGCCAGGTTCCCATCCCAATGGGGATGTGGGCCTTCTGTTCTGAGGTCCCAACAGCTGGGCTGCTCACAGGTTCATGATGTGGGCCCTCTGCTGTGAGTTCACTGCGGCCTGGATCCCATAGCCTTGGTGCTCTGGGCCACTTGCTGGGAGGTTCCAACTGCTGGATTCCTCAACTTTTATATTCTATGGACCCTGTGTTGTGAGGCCAGTCCTGCCAGCCTCATTCCGAACCCCTTGGTGATGTGGTTCCTCTGGTTTGAGGACACATGTGCTGGGATCCTCACCTTTCGATGATGTTGTCCCACTGGTGTGGGGACACTCCTGCCTGGTTCCCATCCCCTTGGTGATGTGGGCCCTCTGGTGAGAGTCTGATCCTGGCTGTGTTCCTCACCCTTCTGTGAGGTGGGCCCTCTGCTGTGAAGTCACTCCTGCCAGGCTGGCACACATCACCTTGGCGACGTTGGCCCTCTGGTGGCAGCTGGAGCCTGCTGGGAGCCTCCTCCTCTCGGTGATGAGTGCCTTCTAGCATCAGGCCCTAACTTCTGAGCACCCCACGTTTTCTGATGTGAGCCCAGTGATGCCAGGACACTCCTGTCATGTTCCCATCACCATGGGGATGTGGGCCTTCTGCTCTGAGGTCCCAATGTCTGGGTTGCTCACAGTTTCATGATGTGGGCTGTCTGGTGTTAGTTCACTCTGGCCTGGTTCCTCTAGCCTCTGTGCTCTGGGCCGCCTGCTGGGAGGTTCCAACTGCTGGATTCCTCACTTTTTTATTCTATGGGCCCAGTGTTGTGAGGCTACTCCTGCCTGCCTCACTCCGAGGTCCTTGGTGATGTGGGTCCTCTGGTTTGAGGACACATGTGCTGAGTACCTCAGCTTTCGATGATGTGGCCCCACTGATGTGAAGACACTCCTGCCTGGTTCCCATCCCCCTGGTGATGTGGGCCCTCTGGTGAGAGTCTGATGTTGGCTGGGTTTCTCACCCTTCTGTGAGGTGGGACCTCTGCTGTGAGGTAACTCCTGCCTGGCATGCTCACGTTGCCTTGGCATTGTGAGCCCTCAGGTGGCAGTTGGAGCCTGCTGGGAATCTCCTCCCCTCAGTTATGAGAGCTCTGGATAAAACACATATGCCCTTTGTTGCCAAGTGCATTATTTTCCAAGTTCTGTCTCTTTTCCTATGCTTTAAGAGCTACGCCCGTGTACGTTCTGAAATCAGTTTCCAGCAATTCTGCCCCGCATTCAAGTCCTCTTCGCAGCCTTACTTCAGTATAATTTTGGATGATAGCTGTCATTTATAACTCCGCAGGTTTCTGAATTACAGTGCCCCTGAGCTCCTTTCTTCAACTCGCTTTCTTGTGAGCTGGCCGCAACACTGCAGGATCTCCTCAGGCCCTAATCTAGTTCCAGCATGGCACGCGGAGCCTTTGGTTCATTTATCTTCCTGGTGGGAAATGAGAGTTAAATTTGCCCGTCCAGACACCTACAGATAGTCTCCCATTGCTTCTCCTTATTCCTGTTCATCTTCCGAAGAAATTGCAAACTGGGCCAAACAGGAGGTTAAAGGCACTGACTCTCCAAGTGGGCAGAGTGTTAGTAAAGCGTCTGGAATGTTGCACCCGAGTACCAGGGGACAAAAACTGAGACACATTTGAACACGTTTCCCGATCACACGGTGGATCATACTCTGCGTTCCACATGCATGTTTTAGCTGAAGGAAGAATCCCTTAAACCTGGAGAGTTGAGACCCATGGAATGGGTACCATGCAATATGACTTCAAAGGGTCTGCATTTGCTCACCGAACATCACCAATCCTATCGCTCCTACGTTTATGCCGCCGTACACACGCTTGATTCTCTTTCGGAGACATATAAATCCAAAGGTTTTAAGATTCTTACTAGTCAGGTATATTCTTAGGCGTTTAATATGGGGTGTTGAGTCCACTTCGTTGAGCAAGGAGTAGCTCTTGTCTATTACATATTTGGCTTATGGAAAGGTATCTGTGCTAATTTCAATCTCTGGTTTTATAAAGCACCCCAACTCACCTTTCCCCTTAAGCAAGCATAAGTTGGTTTTCTACATTTGAGACCCTGTTCTGTTTTGTAATTCAGTTCCTGTGTAGCCAAGTTTACATTCCGTGTAGTAGTGATATCTTATGATGTTTCTTTTTCTGTGTGACTTATTTCACTTAGAATCATCGTACCTGAATCCACTCATTATGCTGCTACGGGCCTGATGACATAGATTTCATTGCTGAGTGATATTGCATTGTACGTAAGTACCACAACTTCTTTATCCATTTTTCGCTTTCTGTGATATTGAACTTGTACGGTAAACGAGGTTCTTGTAAACACAACCGTCCCAAACTTTGGGGTGGCTGTGTCTTTTTGATTTTAATTTCCCTAAGCTATAGGACCATAAGTGGAAGTGCCCTAGGCTCTGTTGCTTTGTTTTTTGGATGTTTCAGGAAACACCATACACTTCTCCAGAGTGGCTGCTGGCAATTTACATCCCGCCCATCAGCATAACAAGGCTCGTAGTTCTCCTTGGCCTGTCCTGCCTTTCTGGATTTGACACTTTTTTCAGATGGCCCTTTTGACCAGGGGGAAGTGAGACTTCATTGTAGTGCAGATTTCCTTTGCAAGCTTGCTTGGTTGGCCAAAAAGGGCGTATGCGTTTTTTCCTGAATATATTCAGGAAAAAACGCATACGCCCTTTTTGGCCAAGTGCATCATTGTGGACATTCTGCCTCTTTTCCTATGCTTTACATGCAATTCCAGTCCACCTCCTGAAATCGGTTTCCTGCAATTCTGCTCCGCTTTCAACTCCTCTTGGCAGCCTTCCTTCAATATATTTTTGGAAGATAGCTGTCATTTATAACTCTGCAGGTTTGTGAATTACAGTGCCCTGAGCTCCTTTCTTCAACTCGCTTTCTTGTGAGCTGGCCGCAACACCACAGGATTGCTTCTGGCCCTAGTGTGGTTCCGGCATGACACGCTGAGCCTTTGGTTAATTCCTCTTCCTGGTGGGAAATGAGAGTTAAATTTGTCCGTCCAGACACCTCCACCTAGTCTCTCATTGGTTCTCCCTATTCCTGTTCATTTTCCACAGAAATGGCAAACTGGGCCAAACAGGAGGTTAAAGGCACTGACTCTCCAAGTGGGGAGAGTGTTAGTAAAGCGTCTGGAATGTTGCACCCGAGTACCAGGGTACGAAACCTGAGACACATTTGAACACGTTTTCCGATCACATGGTGGGTCGTACTCTGGGTTCCACATGCATGTTTTAGCTGAAGGAAGAATCCCTTAAACATGGAGAGTTGAGACCCATGGAATGGGTACCATGCAATATGACTTCAAAGAGTCTGCATTTGCTCACCGAACCTCACCAATCCTATCACTGCTGCGTTTATGCCACTGTACACACGCTTGATTCTCTTTCGGAGACATATAAATCCATAGGTTTTAAGATTCTTACTAGTCAGGTATATTCTTAGGCGTTTAATGTGGGGTGTTGAGTCCACTTCGTTGAGCAAGGAGTAGCTCTAGTCTATTACATATTTGTCTTATGGAACGGTATCTGTGCTAATTTCAATCTGTGGTTTTATGCCGCACCTCAACTCACCTTTCCGCTTAAGCAAGCATAAGTTGGTTTCCTACATTTGAGACCCTGTTCTGTTTCGTAATTCAGTTCCTCTGTAGCCAAGTTCACATTCCGTGTATTAGTGATATCTTATGATGTTTCTTTTTCTGTGTGACTTATTTCACTTAGAATCATCGTACCTGAATCCACTCATTATGCTGCTACGGGCCTGATGACATAGATTTCATTGCTGAGTGATATTGCATTGTACGTAAGTACCACAACTTCTTTATCCATTTTTCGCTTTCTGTGATATTGAACTTGTACCGTAAACGAAGTTCTTGTAAACAGAGCCGTCCCAAATTCTGGGGTGGCTGTGTCTTTTTGATTTTCATTTCCCTAAGCTATAGGACCATAAGTGGAAGTGCCCTAGGCTCTGTTGCTTTGTTTTTTGGATGTTTCAGGAAACACCATACACTTCTCCAGAGTGGCTGCTGGCAATTTACATCCCGCCCATCAGCATAACAAGGCTCCCAGTTCTCCATGGCCTGTCCTGCCTTTCTGGATTTTACACTTTTTACAGATGGCCCTTTTGACCGGGGGGAAGTGAGACTTCATTGTAGTGCAGATTTCCTTTGCAAGCTTGCTTGGTTGGCCCAAAATGGCGTATGCGTTTTTTCCTGAATACATTCAGGAAAAAACTTATATGGCCTTTTTGGCCAAGTGCATCATTGTGGACGTTCTGCCTCTTTTCCTATGCTTTAAATGCAATTCCAGTCTACCTCCTGAAATCGGTTTCCTGCAATTCTGCCCCGCTTTCAAGTCCTCTTGGCAGCCTTACTTCAGTATATTTTTGGACGATAGCTGTCATTTATAACTCTGCAGGTTTGTGAATTACAGTGCCCCTGAACTCCTTTCTTCAACTCGCTTTCTTGTGAGCTGGCCGCAACACCGCAGGATTGCTTCAGGCCCTAATCTGGTTCCAGCACGGCACGCTGAGCCTTTGGTTAATTCCTCTTCCTGGTGGGAAATGAGAGTTAAATTTGTCCGTCCAGACACCTCCAGCTAGTCTCTCTTTGGTTCTCCCTATTCCTGTTCATCTTCCGCAGAAATTGCAAACTGGGCCAAACAGGAGGTTAAAGGCACTGACTCTCCAAGTCGGGCGAGTGTTAGTAAAGTGTCTGGAATGTTGCACCCGAGTACCAGGGGACGAGAACTGAGACATATTGGAACACGTCTCCCGATCACACGGTAGATCATACTCTGGGTTCCACATGCATGTTTTAGCTGAAGGAAGAATCCCTTAAACCTGGAGAGTTGAGACCCGTGGAATGGGTACCATGCAATATGACTTCAAAGGGTCTTCATTTGCTCACCGAACCTCTCCAATCCTATCACTGCTGCGTTTATGCCCCTGTACACACGCTTGATTTTCTTTCAGAGACATAGCAATCCATGGTTTTAAGATACTTACTAGTCAGGTACATTCTTAGGCATTTAATATGGGGTGTTGAGTCCATTTCGTTGAGCAAGGAGTAGTTCTTGTCTATTCCATATTTGGCTTAAGGAACTTTATCTGTGCTCATTTCAATCTCTGGTTTTAGGCAGCACCCCAACTCACCTTTCCCCTTAAGCAAGCATAAGTTGGTTTTCTAAATTTGAGACCCTGTTCTGTTTTGTAATCCAGTTCCTGTGTAGCCAAGTTTACATTCCGTGTATTAGTGATATCTTATGATGTTTCTTTTTCTGTGATACTTATTTCAGTTAGAATCATCATACCTGAATCCACTCTTTATGCTGCTATGGGCCTGAAGACATAGATTTCATTGCTGAGTGATAATGCATTGTACATAAGTACCACAACTTCTTTATCCATTTTTCGCTTTCTGCGATATTGAACTTGTAGCGTAAACCAGGTTCTTGTAAACAGAGCCGTCCCAAACTTTGGGGTGGCTGTGTCTTTTTGATTTTAATTCCCCTAAGCTATAGGACCATAAGTGGAAGTGCCCTAGGCTCTGTTGCTTTGTTTTTTAGATGTTTCAGGAATCACCATACACTTCTCCCGAGTGGCTGTTGGCAATTTACATCCCGCCCATCAGCATAACAAGGCTCCCAGTTCTCCATGGTCTGTCCTGCCTTTCTGGATTTTACACTTTTTTCAGATGGCCCTTTTGACCTGGGGGAAGTGAGACTTCATTGTAGTGCAGATTTCCTTTGCAAGCTTGCTTGGTTGGCCAAAAAGGGCGTATGCGTTTTTTCCTGAATATATTTCCTGAATATATTTCCTGAATATATTTCCTGAATATATTCAGGAAAAAACGCATACGCCCTTATTGGCCAAGTGCATCATTGTGGACGTTCTGCCTCTTTTCCTATGCTTTAAATGCAATTCCAGTCTACCTCCTGAAATCGGTTTCCTGCAATTCTGCCCCGCTTTCAAGTCCTCTTGGCAGCCTTACTTCAGTATAGTTTTGGACGATAGCTGTCATTTATAACTCTGCAGGTTTGTGAATTACAGTGCCCCTGAGCTCCTTTCTTCAACTCGCTTTCTTGGGAGCTGGCCGGAACACCGCAGCATTGCTTCAGGCCCTAATCTGGTTCCGGCACGGCACGCTGAGCCTTTGGTTAATTCCTCTTCCTGGTGGGAAATGAGAGTTAAATTTGCCCGTCCAGACACCTCCAGCTAGTCTCTCATTGGTTCTCCCTATTCCTGTTCATCTTCCGCAGAAATTGCAAACTGAGCCAAACAGGAGGTTAAAGGCACTGACTCTCCAAGTCGGGAGAGTGTTAGTAAAGCATCTGGAATGTTGCACCCGAGTACCAGGGGACGAGAACTGAGACATATTGGAACACGTCTCCCGATCACACGGTTGATCATACTCTGGGTTCCACGTGCATGTTTTAGCTGAAGGAAGAATCCCTTAAACCTGGAGAATTGAGACCCGTGGAATGGGTACCATGCAATATGACTTCAAAGGGTCTTCATTTGCTCACCGAACCTCTCCAATCCTATCACTGCTGCGTTTATGCCCCTGTACACACGCTTGATTTTCTTTCAGAGACATAGCAATCCATAGGTTTTAACATACTTACTAGTCAGGTACATTCTTAGGCGTTTAATATGGGGTGTTGAGTCCATTTCATTGAGCAAGGAGTAGTTCTTGTCTATTCCATATTTGGCTTAAGGAACTTTATCTGTGGTCATTTCAATCTCTGGTTTTATGCAGCACCCCAACTCACCTTTCCCATTAAGCAAGCATAAGTTGGTTTTCTAAATTTGAGACCCTGTTCTGTTTTGTAATCCAGTTCCTGTGTAGCCAAGTTTACATTCCGTGTATTAGTGATATCTTATGATGTTTCTTTTTCTGTGTGACTTATTTCAGTTAGAATCATCATACCTGAATCCACTCATTATGCTGCTACGGGCCTGATGACATAGATTTCATTGCTGAGTGATATTGCATTGTACGTAAGTACCACAACTTCTTTATCCATTTTTCACTTTCTGCACTGTTGAACTTGTACTGTAAACGAGGTTCTTGTAAACAGAGCCGTCCCAAACTTTGGGGTGGCTGTGTCTTTTTGATTTTAATTCCCCTAAGCTATAGGACCATAAGTGGAAGTGCCCTAGGCTCTGTTGCTTTGTTTTTTGGATGTTTCAGGAATCACCATACACTTCTCCCGAGTGGCTGTTGGCAATTTACATCCCGCCCATCAGCATAACAAGGCTCCCAGTTCTCCATGGCCTGTCCTGCCTTTCTGGATTTTACACTTTTTTCAGATGGCCCTTTTGACCTGGGGGAAGTGAGACTTCATTGTAGTGCAGATTTCCTTTGCAAGCTTGCTTGGTTGGCCAAAAAGGGCGTATGCGTTTTTTCCTGAATATATTCAGGAAAAAACGCATACGCCCTTTTTGGCCAAGTGCATCATTGTGGACGTTCTGCCTCTTTTCCTATGCTTTAAATGCAATTCCAGTCTACCTCCTGAAATCGGTTTCCTGCAATTCTGCCCCGCTTTCAAGTCCTCTTGGCAGCCTTACTTCAGTATATTTTTGGACGATAGCTGTCATTTATAACTCTGCAGGTTTGTGAATTACAGTGCCCCTGAGCTCCTTTCTTCAACTCGCTTTCTTGGGAGCTGGCCGGAACACCGCAGCATTGCTTCAGGCCCTAATCTGGTTCTGGCGCGGCACGCTGAGCCTTTGGTTAATTCCTCTTCCTGGTGGGAAATGAGAGTTAAATTTGCCCGTCCAGACACCTCCAGCTAGTCTCTCATTGGTTCTCCCTATTCCTGTTCATCTTCCGCAGAAATTGCAAATGGGCCAAACAGGAGGTTAAAGGCACTGACTCTCCAAGTCGGGAGAGTGTTAGTAAAGCGTCTGGAATGTTGCACCCGAGTACCAGGGGACGAGAACTGAGACATATTGGAACACGTCTCCCGATCACACGGTTGATCATACTCTGGGTTCCACGTGCATGTTTTAGCTGAAGGAAGAATCCCTTAAACCTGGAGAGTTGAGACCCGTGGAATGGGTACCATGCAATATGACTTCAAAGGGTCTTCATTTGCTCACCGAACCTCTCCAATCCTATCACTGCTGCGTTTATGCCCCTGTACACACGCTTGATTTTCTTTCAGAGACATAGCAATCCATAGGTTTTAAGATACTTACTAGTCAGGTACATTCTTAGGCGTTTAATATGGGGTGTTGAGTCCATTTCGTTGAGCAAGGAGTAGTTCTTGTCTATTCCATATTTGGCTTAAGGAACTTTATCTGTGCTCATTTCAATCTCTGGTTTTATGCAGCACCCCAACTCACCTTTCCCCTTAAGCAAGCATAAGTTGGTTTTCTAAATTTGAGACCCTGTTCTGTTTTGTAATCCAGTTCCTGTGTAGCCAAGTTTACATTCCGTGTATTAGTGATATCTTATGATGTTTCTTTTTCTGTGTGACTTATTTCAGTTAGAATCATCATACCTGAATCCACTCAATATGGTGCTATGGGCCTGATGACATAGATTTCATTGCTGAGTGATATTGCATTGTACGTAAGTACCACAACTTCTTTATCCATTTTTCACTTTCTGTGATATTGAACTTGTACCGTAAACGACGTTCTTGTAAACAGAGCCGTCCCAAACTTTGGGGTGGCTGTGTCTTTTTGATTTTAATTTCCCTAAGGTATAGGACCATAAGTGGAAGTGCCCTAGGCTCTGATGCTTTGTTTTTTAGATGTTTCAGGAAACACCATACACCTCTCCCGAGTGGCTCTTGGCAATTTACATCCCGCCCATCAGCATAACAAGGCTCCCAGTTCTCCATGGCCTGTCCTGCCTTTCTGGATTTTACACTTTTTTCAGATGGCCCTTTTGACCGGGGGGAAGTGAGACTTCATTGTAGTGCAGATTTCCTTTGCAAGCTTGCTTGGTTGGCCAAAAAGGGCGTATGCGTTTTTTCCTGAATATATTCAGGAAAAAACGCATACGCCCTTTTTGGCCAAGTGCATCATTGTGGACGTTCTGCCTCTTTTCCTATGCTTTAAATGCAATTCCAGTCTACCTCCTGAAATCGGTTTCCTGCAATTCTGCCCCGCTTTCAAGTCCTCTTGGCAGCCTTACTTCAGTATAGTTTTGGACGATAGCTGTCATTTATAACTCTGCAGGTTTGTGAATTACAGTGCCCCTGAGCTCCTTTCTTCAACTCGCTTTCTTGTGAGCTGGCCGCAACACCGCAGGATTGCTTCAGGCCCTAATCTGGTTCCGGCACGGCACGCTGAGCCTTTGGTTAATTCCTCTTCCTGGTGGGAAATGAGAGTTAAATTTGCCCGTCCAGACACCTCCAGCTAGTCTCTCATTGGTTCTCCCTATTCCTGTTCATCTTCCTCAGAAATTGCAAATGGGCCAAACAGGAGGTTAAAGGCACTGACTCTCCAAGTCGGGAGAGTGTTAGTAAAGCGTCTGGAATGTTGCACCCGAGTACCAGGGGACGAGAACTGAGACATATTGGAACACGTCTCCCGATCACACGGTTGATCATACTCTGGGTTCCACGTGCATGTTTTAGCTGAAGGAAGAATCCCTTAAACCTGGAGAGTTGAGACCCGTGGAATGGGTACCATGCAATATGACTTCAAAGGGTCTTCATTTGCTCACCGAACCTCTCCAATCCTATCACTGCTGCGTTTATGCCCCTGTACACACGCTTGATTTTCTTTCAGAGACATAGCAATCCATAGGTTTTAAGATACTTACTAGTCAGGTACATTCTTAGGCGTTTAATATGGGGTGTTGAGTCCATTTCGTTGAGCAAGGAGTAGTTCTTGTCTATTCCATATTTGGCTTAAGGAACTTTATCTGTGCTCATTTCAATCTCTGGTTTTATGCAGCACCCCAACTCACCTTTCCCCTTAAGCAAGCATAAGTTGGTTTTCTAAATTTGAGACCCTGTTCTGTTTTGTAATCCAGTTCCTGTGTAGCCAAGTTTACATTCCGTGTATTAGTGATATCTTATGATGTTTCTTTTTCTGTGTGACTTATTTCAGTTAGAATCATCATACCTGAATCCACTCAATATGGTGCTATGAGCCTGATGACATAGATTTCATTGCTGAGTGATATTGCATTGTACGTAAGTACCACAACTTCTTTATCCATTTTTCACTTTCTGTGATATTGAACTTGTACCGTAAACGACGTTCTTGTAAACAGAGCCGTCCCAAACTTTGGGGTGGCTGTGTCTTTTTGATTTTAATTTCCCTAAGGTATAGGACCATAAGTGGAAGTGCCCTAGGCTCTGATGCTTTGTTTTTTAGATGTTTCAGGAAACACCATACACCTCTCCCGAGTGGCTCTTGGCAATTTACATCCCGCCCATCAGCATAACAAGGCTCCCAGTTCTCCATGGCCTGTCCTGCCTTTCTGGATTTTACACTTTTTTCAGATGGCCCTTTTGACCGGGGAGAAGTGAGACTTCATTGTAGTGCAGATTTCTTTGCAAGCTTGCTTGGTTGGCCAAAAAGGGCGTATGCGTTTTTTCCTGAATATATTCAGGAAAAAACGCATACGCCCTTTTTGGCCAAGTGCATCATTGTGGACATTCTGCCTCTTTTCCTATGCTTTAAATGCAATTCCAGTCTACCTCCTGAAATCGGTTTCCTGCAATTCTGCCCCGCTTTCAAGTCCTCTTGGCAGCCTTACTTCAGTATATTTTTGGACGATAGCTGTCATTTATAACTCTGCAGGTTTGTGAATTACAGTGCCCCTGAGCTCCTTTCTTCAACTCGCTTTCTTGTGAGCTGGCCGCAACACCGCAGGATTGCTTCAGGCCCTAATCTGGTTCCGGCACGGCATGCTGAGCCTTTGGTTAATTCCTCTTCCTGGTGGGAAATGAGAGTTAAATTTGCCCGTCCAGACACCTCCAGCTAGTCTCTCATTGGTTCTCCCTATTCCTGTTCATCTTCCTCAGAAATTGCAAATGGGCCAAACAGGAGGTTAAAGGCACTGACTCTCCAAGTCGGGAGAGTGTTAGTAAAGCGTCTGGAATGTTGCACCCGAGTACCAGGGGACGAGAACTGAGACATATTGGAACACGTCTCCCGATCACACGGTTGATCATACTCTGGGTTCCACGTGCATGTTTTAGCTGAAGGAAGAATCCCTTAAACCTGGAGAGTTGAGACCCGTGGAATGGGTACCATGCAATATGACTTCAAAGGGTCTTCATTTGCTCACCGAACCTCTCCAATCCTATCACTGCTGCGTTTATGCCCCTGTACACACGCTTGATTTTCTTTCAGAGACATAGCAATCCATAGGTTTTAAGATACTTACTAGTCAGGTACATTCTTAGGCGTTTAATATGGGCTGTTGAGTCCATTTCGTTGAGCAAGGAGTAGTTCTTGTCTATTCCATATTTGGCTTAAGGAACTTTATCTGTGCTCATTTCAATCTCTGGTTTTATGCAGCACCCCAACTCACCTTTCCCCTTAAGCAAGCATAAGTTGGTTTTCTAAATTTGAGACCCTGTTCTGTTTTGTAATCCAGTTCCTGTGTAGCCAAGTTTACATTCCGTGTATTAGTGATATCTTATGATGTTTCTTTTTCTGTATGACTTATTTCAGTTAGAATCATCATACCTGAATCCACTCATTATGCTGCTATGGGCCTGATGACATAGATTTCACTGCTGAGTGATATTGCATTGTACGTAAGTACCACAACTTCTTTATCCATTTTTCACTTTCTGCGCTGTTGAACTTGTACCGTAAACGAGGTTCTTGTAAACAGAGCCGTTCCAAACTTTGGGGTGGCTGTGTCTTTTTGATATTAATTCCCCTAAGCTATAGGACCATAAGTGGAAGTGCCCTAGGCTCTGTTGCTTTGTTTTTTAGATGTTTCAGGAATCACCATACACTTCTCCCGAGTGGCTGTTGGCAATTTACATCCCGCCCATCAGCATAACAAGGCTCCCAGTTCTCCATGGCCTGTCCTGCCTTTCTGGATTTTACACTTTTTTCAGATGGCCCTTTTGACCGGGGGGAAGTGAGACTTCATTGTAGTGCAGATTTCCTTTGCAAGCTTGCTTGGTTGGCCAAAAAGGGCGTATGCGTTTTTTCCTGAATATATTCAGGAAAAAACGCATACGCCCTTTTTGGCCAAGTGCATCATTGTGGACGTTCTGCCTCATTTCCTATGCTTTAAATGCAATTCCAGTCTACCTCCTGAAATCGGTTTCCTGCAATTCTGCCCCACTTTCAGTCCTCTTGGCAGCCTTACTTCAGTATATTTTTGGACGATAGCTGTCATTTATAACTCTGCAGGTTTGTGAATTACAGTGCCCCTGAGCTCCTTTCTTCAACTCGCTTTCTTGTGAGCTGGCCGCAACACCGCAGGATTGCTTCAGGCCCTAATCTGGTTCCGGCACGGCACGCTGAGCCTTTGGTTAATTCCTCTTCCTGGTGGGAAATGAGAGTTAAATTTGCCCGTCCAGACACCTCCAGCTAGTCTCTCATTGGTTCTCCCTATTCCTGTTCATCTTCCTCAGAAATTGCAAATGGGCCAAACAGGAGGTTAAAGGCACTGACTCTCCAAGTCGGGAGAGTGTTAGTAAAGCGTCTGGAATGTTGCACCCGAGTACCAGGGGACGAGAAATGAGACATATTGGAACACGTCTCCCGATCACACGGTTGATCATACTCTGGGTTCCACGTGCATGTTTTAGCTGAAGGAAGAATCCCTTAAACCTGGAGAGTTGAGACCCGTGGAATGGGTACCATGCAATATGACTTCAAAGGGTCTTCATTTGCTCACCGAACCTCTCCAATCCTATCACTGTTGCGTTTATGCCCCTGTACACACGCTTGATTTTCTTTCAGAGACATAGCAATCCATAGGTTTTAAGATACTTACTAGTCAGGTACATTCTTAGGCGTTTAATATGGGCTGTTGAGTCCATTTCGTTGAGCAAGGAGTAGTTCTTGTCTATTCCATATTTGGCTTAAGGAACTTTATCTGTGCTCATTTCAATCTCTGGTTTTATGCAGCACCCCAACTCACCTTTCCCCTTAAGCAAGCATAAGTTGGTTTTCTAAATTTGAGACCCTGTTCTGTTTTGTAATCCAGTTCCTGTGTAGCCAAGTTTACATTCCGTGTATTAGTGATATCTTATGATGTTTCTTTTTCTGTATGACTTATTTCAGTTAGAATCATCATACCTGAATCCACTCATTATGCTGCTATGGGCCTGATGACATAGATTTCACTGCTGAGTGATATTGCATTGTACGTAAGTACCACAACTTCTTTATCCATTTTTCACTTTCTGTGATATTGAACTTGTACCGTAAACGACGTTCTTGTAAACAGAGCCGTCCCAAACTTTGGGGTGGCTGTGTCTTTTTGATTTTAATTTCCCTAAGCTATAGGACCATAAGTGGAAGTGCCCTAGGCTCTGATGCTTTGTTTTTTAGATGTTTCAGGAAACACCATACACCTCTCCCGAGTGGCTCTTGGCAATTTACATCCCGCCCATCAGCATAACAAGTCTCCCAGTTCTCCATGGCCTGTCCTGCCTTTCTGGATTTTACACTTTTTTCAGATGGCCCTTTTGACCGGGGGGAAGTGAGACTTCATTGTAGTGCAGATTTCCTTTGCAAGCTTGCTTGGTTGGCCAAAAAGGGCGTATGCGTTTTTTCCTGAATATATTCAGGAAAAAACGCATACGCCCTTTTTGGCCAAGTGCATCATTGTGGACGTTCTGCCTCTTTTCCTATGCTTTAAATGCAATTCCAGTCTACCTCCTGAAATCGGTTTCCTGCAATTCTGCCCCGCTTTCAAGTCCTCTTGGCAGCCTTCCTTCAGTATATTTTTGGACGATAACTGTCATTTATAACTCTGCAGGTTTGTGAATTACAGTGCCCCTGAGCTCCTTTCTTCAACTCGCTTTCTTGTGAGCTGGCCGCAACACCGCAGGATTGCTTCAGGCCCTAATCTGGTTCCGGCATGGCACGCTGAGCCTTTGGTTAATTCCTCTTCCTGGTGGGAAATGAGAGTTAAATTTGCCCGTCCAGACACCTCCAGCTAGTCTCTCATTGGTTCTCCCTATTCCTGTTCATCTTCCTCAGAAATTGCAAATGGGCCAAACAGGAGGTTAAAGGCACTGACTCTCCAAGTCGGGAGAGTGTTAGTAAAGCGTCTGGAATGTTGCACCCGAGTACCAGGGGATGAGAACTGAGACATATTGGAACACGTCTCCCGATCACACGGTTGATCATACTCTGGGTTCCACGTGCATGTTTTAGCTGAAGGAAGAATCCCTTAAACCTGGAGAGTTGAGACCCGTGGAATGGGTACCATGCAATATGACTTCAAAGGGTCTTCATTTGCTCACCGAACCTCTCCAATCCTATCACTGCTGCGTTTATGCCCCTGTACACATGCTTGATTTTCTTTCAGAGACATAGCAATCCATAGGTTTTAAGATACTTACTAGTCAGGTACATTCTTAGGCGTTTAATATGGGCTGTTGAGTCCATTTCGTTGAGCAAGGAGTAGTTCTTGTCTATTCCATATTTGGCTTAAGGAACTTTATCTGTGCTCATTTCAATCTCTGGTTTTATGCAGCACCCCAACTCACCTTTCCCCTTAAGCAAGCATAAGTTGGTTTTCTAAATTTGAGACCCTGTTCTGTTTTGTAATCCAGTTCCTGTGTAGCCAAGATTACATCCCGTGTATTAGTGATATCTTATGATATTTCTTTTTCTGTGTGACTTATTTCAGTTAGAATCATCATACCTGAATCCACTCATTATGCTGCTATGGGCCTGATGACATAGATTTCACTGCTGAGTGATATTGCATTGTACGTAAGTACCACAACTTCTTTATCCATTTTTCACTTTCTGCGCTGTTGAACTTGTACTGTAAACGAGGTTCTTGTAAACAGAGCCGTCCCAAACTTTGGGGTGGCTGTGTCTTTTTGATGTTAATTCCCCTAAGCTATAGGACCATAAGTGGAAGTGCCCTAGGCTCTGTTGCTTTGTTTTTTAGATGTTTCAGGAATCACCATACACTTCTCCCGAGTGGCTGTTGGCAATTTACATCCCGCCCATCAGCATAACAAGGCTCCCAGTTCTCCATGGCCTGTCCTGCCTTTCTGGATTTTACACTTCTTTCAGATGGCCCTTTTGACCTGGGGGAAGTGAGACTTCATTGTAGTGCAGATTTCCTTTGCAAGCTTGCTTGGTTGGCCAAAAAGGGCGTATGCGTTTTTTCCTGAATATATTCAGGAAAAAACGCATACGCCCTTTTTGGCCAGGTGCATCATTGTGGACGTTCTGCCTCTTTTCCTATGCTTTAAATGCAATTCCAGTCTACCTCCTGAAATCGGTTTCCTGCAATTCTGCCCTGCTTTCAAGTCCTCTTGGCAGCCTTACTTCAGTATATTTTTGGACGATAGCTGTCATTTATAACTCTGCAGGTTTGTGAATTACAGTGCCCCTGAGCTCCTTTCTTCAACTCGCTTTCTTGGGAGCTGGCCGCAACACCGCAGGATTGCTTCAGGCCCTAATCTGGTTCCGGCACGGCACGCTGAGCCTTTGGTTAATTCCTCTTCCTGGTGGGAAATGAGAGTTAAATTTGCCCGTCCAGACACCTCCAGCTAGTCTCTCATTGGTCCTCCCTATTCCTGTTCATCTTCTGCAGAAATGGCAAACTGGGCCAAACAGGAGGTTAAAGGCACTGACTCTCCAAGTCGGGAGAGGGTTAGTAAAGCGTCTGGAATGTTGCACCCGAGTACCAGGGGACGAGAACTGAGACATATTGGAACACGTCTCCCGATCACACGGTTGATCATACTCTGGGTTCCACGTGCATGTTTTAGCTGAAGGAAGAATCCCTTAAACCTGGAGAGTTGAGACCCGTGGAATGGGTACCATGCAATATGATTTCAAAGGGTCTTCATTTGCTCACCGAACCTCTCCAATCCTATCACTGCTGTGTTTATGCCCCTGTACACACGCTTGATTTTCTTTCAGAGACATAGCAATCCATAGGTTTTAAGATACTTACTATTCAGGTACATTCTTAGGCGTTTAATATGGGGTGTTGAGTCCATTTCGTTGAGCAAGGAGTAGTTCTTGTCTATTCCATATTTGGCTTAAGGAACTCTATCTGTGCTCATTTCAATCTCTGGTTTTATGCAGCACCCCAACTCACCTTTCCCCTTAAGCAAGCATAAGTCGGTTTTCTAAATTTGAGACCCTGTTCTGTTTTGTAATCCAGTTCCTGTGTAGCCAAGTTTACATTCCGTGTATTAGTGATATCTTATTATATATCTTTTTCTGTGTGACTTATTTCAGTTAGAATCATCATACCTGAATCCACTCATTATGCTGCTACGGGCCTGATGACATAGATTTCACTGCTGAGTAATATTGCATTGTACGTATGTACCACAACTTCTTTATCCATTTTTCACTTTCTGCGATATTGAACTTGTACTGTAAACGAGGTTCTTGTAAACAGAGCCATCCCAAACTGTGGGGTGGCTGTGTCTTTTTTTTTTAATTTCACTAAGCTATAGGACCATAAGTGGAAATGCCCTAGGCTCTGTTGCTTTGTTTTTTAGATGTTTCAGGAAACACCATACACCTCTCCCGAGGGGCTCTTGGCAATTTACATCCCGCCCATCAGCATAACAAGGCTCCCAGTTCTCCATGGCCTGTCGTGCCTTTCTGGATTTTACACTTTTTTCAGGTGGCCCTTTTGACCAGGGGAAGTGAGACTTCATTGTAGTGCAGATTTCCTTTGCAAGCTTGCTTGGTTTTCCAAAAAGGGCGTATGCGTTTTTTCCTGAACATATTCAGGAAAAAACGCATACGCCCTTTTTGGCCAAGTGCATCATTGTGGACGTTCTGCCTCTTTTCCTATGCTTTAATTGCAATTCCAGTCCACCTACTGAAATCAGTTTCCTGCAATTCTGTCCCGCTTTCAAGTCCTCTTGGCAGCCTTACTTCAGTATATTTTGGACGATAGCTGTCATTTATAACTCTGCAGGTTTGTGAATTACAGTGCCCCTGAGCTCCTTTCTTCAACTCGCTTTCTTGTGAGCTGGCCGCAACACCGCAGGATTGCTTCAGGCCCTAATCTGGTTCCGGCACGGCACGCTGAGCCTTTGGTTAATTCCTCTTCCTGGTGGGAAATGAGAGTTAAATTTGCCCGTCCAGACACCTCCAGCTAGTCTCTCATTGGTCCTCCCTATTCCTGTTCATCTTCCGCAGAAATGGCAAACTGGGCCAAACAGGAGGTTAAAGGCACTGACTCTCCAAGTCGGGAGAGTGTTAGTAAAGCGTCTGGAATGTTGCACCCGAGTACCAGGGGACGAGAACTGAGACATATTGGAACACATATCCCGATCACAAGGTTGATCATACTCTGGGTTCCACATGCATGTTTTAGCTGAAGGAAGAATTCCTTAAACCTGGAGAGTTGAGACCCGTGGAATGGGTACCATGCAATATGACTTCAAAGGGTCTTCATTTGCTCACCGAACCTCTCCAATCCTATCACTGCTTCGTTTATTGCCCTTTACACACGCTTGATTCTCTTTCGGAGACATAGCAATCCATAGGTTTTAAGATATTTACTAATCAGGTACATTCTTAGGCGTTTAATATGGGGTGTTGAGTCCATCTCGTTGAGCAAGGAGTAGCTCTTGTCTATTCCATATTTGGCTTAAGGAACTTTATCTGTGCTCATTTCAATCTCTGGTTTTATGCAGCACCCCAACTCACCTTTCCCCTTAAGCAAGCATAAGTCGGTTTTCTAAATTTGAGACCCTGTTCTGTTTTGTAATTCAGTTCCTGTGTAGCCAAGTTTACATTCCGTGTATTAGTGATATCTTATGATGTTTCTTTTTCTGTGTGACTTATTTCAGTTAGAATCATCATACCTGAATCCACTCATTATGCTGCTACGGGCCTGATGACATAGATTTCATTGCTGAGTGATATTGCATTGTACGTAAGCACCACAACTTCTTTATCCATTTTTCACTTTCTGCGATATTGAACTTGTACCGTAAACGACGTTCTTGTAAACAGAGCCGTCCCAAACTTTGGGGTGGCTGTGTCTTTTTGATTTTAATTTCCCTAAGCTATAGGACCATAAGTGGAAGTGCCCTAGGCTCTGTTGCTTTGTTTTTAGATGTTTCAGGAAACACCATACACTTCTGCCAAGTGGCTATTGGCAATTTACATCCCGCCCATCAGCATAACAAGGCTCCCAGTTCTCCATGGCCTGTCCTGCCTTTCTGGATTTTACACTTTTTTCAGATGGCCCTTTTGACCGGGGGGAAGTGAGACTTCATTGTAGTGCAGATTTCCTTTGCAAGCTTGCTTGGTTGGCCAAAAAGGGTGTATGCGTTTTTTCCTGAATATATTCAGGAAAAAACGCATACGCCCTTTTTGGCCAAGTGCATCATTGTGGACGTTCTGCCTCTTTTCCTATGCTTTAAATGCAATTCCAGTCTACCTCCTGAAATCGGTTTCCTGCAATTCTGCCCCGCTTTCAAGTCCTCTTGGCAGCCTTACTTCAGTATAGTTTTGGACGATAGCTGTCATTTATAACTCTGCAGGTTTGTGAATTCCAGTGCCCCTGAGCTCCTTTCTTCAACTCGCTTTCTTGTGAGCTGGCCGCAACACCGCAGGATTGCTTCAGGCCCTAATCTGGTTCCGGCACGGCATGCTGAGCCTTTGGTTAATTCCTCTTCCTGGTGGGAAATGAGAGTTAAATTTGCCCGTCCAGACACCTCCAGCTAGTCTCTCATTGGTTCTCCCTATTCCTGTTCATCTTCCTCAGAAATTGCAAATGGGCCAAACAGGAGGTTAAAGGCACTGACTCTCCAAGTCGGGAGAGTGTTAGTAAAGCGTCTGGAATGTTGCACCCGAGTACCAGGGGACGAGAACTGAGACATATTGGAACACGTCTCCCGATCACACGGTTGATCATACTCTGGGTTCCACGTGCATGTTTTAGCTGAAGGAAGAATCCCTTAAACCTGGAGAGTTGAGACCCGTGGAATGGGTACCATGCAATATGACTTCAAAGGGTCTTCATTTGCTCACCGAACCTCTCCAATCCTATCACTGCTGCGTTTATGCCCCTGTACACACGCTTGATTTTCTTTCAGAGACATAGCAATCCATAGGTTTTAAGGTACTTACTAGTCAGGTACATTCTTAGGCGTTTAATATGGGCTGTTGAGTCCATTTCGTTGAGCAAGGAGTAGTTCTTGTCTATTCCATATTTGGCTTAAGGAACTTTATCTGTGCTCATTTCAATCTCTGGTTTTATGCAGCACCCCAACTCACCTTTCCCCTTAAGCAAGCATAAGTTGGTTTTCTAAATTTGAGACCCTGTTCTGTTTTGTAATCCAGTTCCTGTGTAGCCAAGTTTACATCCCGTGTATTAGTGATATCTTATGATATTTCTTTTTCTGTGTGACTTATTTCAGTTAGAATCATCATACCTGAATCCACTCATTATGCTGCTATGGGCCTGATGACATAGATTTCACTGCTGAGTGATATTGCATTGTACGTAAGTACCACAACTTCTTTATCCATTTTTCACTTTCTGCGCTGTTGAACTTGTACCGTAAACGAGGTTCTTGTAAACAGAGCCGTCCCAAACTTTGGGGTGGCTGTGTCTTTTTGATTTTAATTCCCCTAAGCTATAGGACCATAAGTGGAAGTGCCCTAGGCTCTGTTGCTTTGTTTTTTAGATGTTTCAGGAATCACCATACACTTCTCCCGAGTGGCTGTTGGCAATTTACATCCCGCCCATCAGCATAACAAGGCTCCCAGTTCTCCATGGCCTGTCCTGCCTTTCTGGATTTTACACTTTTTTCAGATGGCCCTTTTGACCTGGGGGAAGTGAGACTTCATTGTAGTGCAGATTTCCTTTGCAAGCTTGCTTGGTTGGCCAAAAAGGGCGTATGCGTTTTTTCCTGAATATATTCAGGAAAAAACGCATACGCCCTTTTTGGCCAAGTGCATCATTGTGGACGTTCTGCCTCTTTTCCTATGCTTTAAATGCAATTCCAGTCTACCTCCTGAAATCGGTTTCCTGCAATTCTGCCCCGCTTTCAAGTCCTCTTGGCAGCCTTCCTTCAGTATATTTTTGGACGATAGCTGTCATTTATAACTCTGCAGGTTTGTGAATTACAGTGCCCCTGAGCTCCTTTCTTCAACTCGCTTTCTTGTGAGCTGGCCGCAACACCGCAGGATTGCTTCAGGCCCTAATCTGGTTCCGGCACGGCACGCTGAGCCTTTGGTTAATTCCTCTTCCTGGTGGGAAATGAGAGTTAAATTTGCCCGTCCAGACACCTCCAGCTAGTCTCTCATTGGTCCTCCCTATTCCTGTTCATCTTCTGCAGAAATGGCAAACTGGGCCAAACAGGAGGTTAAAGGCACTGACTCTCCAAGTCGGGAGAGGGTTAGTAAAGCGTCTGGAATGTTGCACCCGAGTACCAGGGGACGAGAACTGAGACATATTGGAACACGTCTCCCGATCACACGGTTGATCATACTCTGGGTTCCACGTGCATGTTTTAGCTGAAGGAAGAATCCCTTAAACCTGGAGAGTTGAGACCCGTGGAATGGGTACCATGCAATATGATTTCAAAGGGTCTTCATTTGCTCACCGAACCTCTCCAATCCTATCACTGCTGTGTTTATGCCCCTGTACACACGCTTGATTTTCTTTCAGAGACATAGCAATCCATAGGTTTTAAGATACTTACTATTCAGGTACATTCTTAGGCGTTTAATATGGGGTGTTGAGTCCATTTCGTTGAGCAAGGAGTAGTTCTTCTCTATTCCATATTTGGCTTAAGGAACTCTATCTGTGCTCATTTCAATCTCTGGTTTTATGCAGCACCCCAACTCACCTTTCCCCTTAAGCAAGCATAAGTCGGTTTTCTAAATTTGAGACCCTGTTCTGTTTTGTAATTCAGTTCCTGTGTAGCCAAGTTTACATCCCGTGTATTAGTGATATCTTATGATATATCTTTTTCTGTGTGACTTATTTCAGTTAGAATCATCATACCTGAATCCACTCATTATGCTGCTACGGGCCTGATGACATAGATTTCACTGCTGAGTAATATTGCATTGTACGTATGTACCACAACTTCTTTATCCATTTTACACTTTCTGCGATATTGAACTTGTACTGTAAATGAGGTTCTTGTAAACAGAGCCATCCCAAACTGTGGGGTGGCTGTGTCTTTTTTATTTTAATTTCCCTAAGCTATAGGACCATAAGTGGAAGTGCCCTAGGCTCTGTTGCTTTGTTTTTTAGATGTTTCAGGAAACACCATACACCTCTCCCGAGTGGCTCTTGGCAATTTACATCCCGCCCATCAGCATAACAAGGCTCCCAGTTCTCCATGGCCTGTCCTGCCTTTCTGGATTTTACACTTTTTTCAGATGGCCCTTTTGACCGGGGGGAAGTGAGACTTCATTGTAGTGCAGATTTCCTTTGCAAGCTTGCTTGGTTGGCCAAAAAGCGCGTATGCGTTTTTTCCTGAACATATTCAGGAAAAAACGCATACGCACTTTTTAGCCAAGTGCATCATTGTGGACGTTCTGCCTCTTTTCCTATGCTTTAAATGCAATTCCAGTCTACATCCTGAAATCGATTTCCTGCAATTCTGCCCCGCTTTCAAGTCCTCTTGGCAGCCTTACTTCAGTATATTTTTGGATGATAGCTGTCATTTATAACTCTGCAGGCTTGTGAATTACAGTGTCCCTGAGCTCCTTTCTTCAACTCGCTTTCTTGTGAGCTGGCCGCAACACTGCAGGATTGCTTCAGGCCTTAATCTGGTTCCGGCACGGCACGCTGAGCCTTTGGTTAATTCCTCTTCCTGGTGGGAAATGAGAGTTAAATTTGCCCGTCCAGACACCTCCAGCTAGTCTCTCATTGGTCCTCCCTATTCCTGTTCATCTTCCGCAGAAATGGCAAACTGGGCCAAACAGGAGGTTAAAGGCACTGACTCTCCAAGTCGGGAGAGTGTTAGTAAAGCGTCTGGAATGTTGCACCCGAGTACCAGGGGACGAGAACTGAGACATATTGGAACACATATCCCGATCACAAGGTTGATCATACTCTGGGTTCCACATGCATGTTTTAGCTGAAGGAAGAATTCCTTAAACCTGGAGAGTTGAGACCCGTGGAATGGGTACCATGCAATATGACTTCAAAGGGTCTTCATTTGCTCACCGAACCTCTCCAATCCTATCACTGCTTCGTTTATTGCCCTTTACACACGCTTGATTCTCTTTCGGAGACATAGCAATCCATAGGTTTTAAGATATTTACTAATCAGGTACATTCTTAGGCGTTTAATATGGGGTGTTGAGTCCATCTCGTTGAGCAAGGAGTAGCTCTTGTCTATTCCATATTTGGCTTAAGGAACTTTATCTGTGCTCATTTCAATCTCTGGTTTTATGCAGCACCCCAACTCACCTTTCCCCTTAAGCAAGCATAAGTTGGTTTTCTAAATTTGAGACCCTGTTCTGTTTTGTAATTCAGTTCCTGTGTAGCCAAGTTTACATTCCGTGTATTAGTGATATCTTATGATGTTTCTTTTTCTGTGTGACTTATTTCAGTTAGAATCATCATACCTGAATCCACTCATTATGCTGCTACGGGCCTGATGACATAGATTTCATTGCTGAGTGATATTGCATTGTACGTAAGCACCACAACTTCTTTATCCATTTTTCACTTTCTGCGATATTGAACTTGTACCGTAAACGACGTTCTTGTAAACAGAGCCGTCCCAAACTTTGGGGTGGCTGTGTCTTTTTGATTTTAATTTCCCTAAGCTATAGGACCATAAGTGGAAGTGCCCTAGGCTCTGTTGCTTTGTTTTTAGATGTTTCAGGAAACACCATACACTTCTGCCAAGTGGCTATTGGCAATTTACATCCCGCCCATCAGCATAACAAGGCTCCCAGTTCTCCATGGCCTGTCCTGCCTTTCTGGATTTTACACTTTTTTCAGATGGCCCTTTTGACCGGGGGGAAGTGAGACTTCATTGTAGTGCAGATTTCCTTTGCAAGCTTGCTTGGTTGGCCAAAAAGGGCGTATGCGTTTTTTCCTGAATATATTCAGGAAAAAACGCATACGCCCTTTTTGGCCAAGTGCATCATTGTGGACGTTCTGCCTCTTTTCCTATGCTTTAAATGCAATTCCAGTCTACCTCCTGAAATCGGTTTCCTGCAATTCTGCCCCGCTTTCAAGTCCTCTTGGCAGCCTTACTTCAGTATATTTTTGGACGATAGCTGTCATTTATAACTCTGCAGGTTTGTGAATTACAGTGCCCCTGAGCTCCTTTCTTCAACTCGCTTTCTTGTGAGCTGGCCGCAACACCGCAGGATTGCTTCAGGCCCTAATCTGGTTCCGGCACGGCATGCTGAGCCTTTGGTTAATTCCTCTTCCTGGTGGGAAATGAGAGTTAAATTTGCCCGTCCAGACACCTCCAGCTAGTCTCTCATTGGTTCTCCCTATTCCTGTTCATCTTCCTCAGAAATTGTAAATGGGCCAAACAGGAGGTTAAAGGCACTGACTCTCCAAGTCGGGAGAGTGTTAGTAAAGCGTCTGGAATGTTGCACCCGAGTACCAGGGGACGAGAACTGAGACATATTGGAACACGTCTCCCGATCACACGGTTGATCATACTCTGGGTTCCACGTGCATGTTTTAGCTGAAGGAAGAATCCCTTAAACCTGGAGAGTTGAGACCCGTGGAATGGGTACCATGCAATATGACTTCAAAGGGTCTTCATTTGCTCACCGAACCTCTCCAATCCTATCACTGCTGCGTTTATGCCCCTGTACACACGCTTGATTTTCTTTCAGAGACATAGCAATCCATAGGTTTTAAGGTACTTACTAGTCAGGTACATTCTTAGGTGTTTAATATGGGCTGTTGAGTCCATTTCGTTGAGCAAGGAGTAGTTCTTGTCTATTCCATATTTGGCTTAAGGAACTTTATCTGTGCTCATTTCAATCTCTGGTTTTATGCAGCACCCCAACTCACCTTTCCCCTTAAGCAAGCATAAGTTGGTTTTCTAAATTTGAGACCCTGTTCTGTTTTGTAATCCAGTTCCTGTGTAGCCAAGTTTACATTCCGTGTATTAGTGATATCTTATGATGTTTCTTTTTCTGTATGACTTATTTCAGTTAGAATCATCATACCTGAATCCACTCATTATGCTGCTATGGGCCTCATGACATAGATTTCACTGCTGAGTGATATTGCATTGTACGTAAGTACCACAACTTCTTTATCCATTTTTCACTTTCTGTGATATTGAACTTGTACCGTAAACGACGTTCTTGTAAACAGAGCCGTCCCAAACTTTGGGGTGGCTGTGTCTTTTTGATTTTAATTTCCCTAAGCTATAGGACCATAAGTGGAAGTGCCCTAGACTCTGATGCTTTGTTTTTTAGATGTTTCAGGAAACACCATACACCTCTCCCGAGTGGCTCTTGGCAATTTACATCCCGCCCATCAGCATAACAAGTCTCCCAGTTCTCCAAGGCCTGTCCTGCATTTCTGGATTTTACACTTTTAACAGATGACCCTTCTGACCGGGGACAAGTGAGACTTCATTGTAGTGCAGATTTCCTTTGCAAGCTTGCTTGGTTTTCCAAAAAGGGCGTATGCGTTTTTTCCTGAATATATTCAGGAAAAAATGCATACGCCCTTTTTGGCCAAGTGCATCATTGTGGACGTTCTGCCTCTTTTCCTATGCTTTAATTGCAATTCCAGTCCACCTACTGAAATCGGTTTCCTGCAATTCTGCCCCGCTTTCAAGTCCTCTTGGCAGCCTTCCTTCAGTATATTTTTGGACGATAGCTGTCATTTATAACTCTGCAGGTTTGTGAATTACAGTGCCCCTGAGCTCCTTTCTTCAACTCGCTTTCTTGGGAGCTGGCCGCAACACCGCAGGATTGCTTCAGGCCCTAATCTGGTTCCGGCACGGCACGCTGAGCCTTTGGTTAATTCCTCTTCCTGGTGGGAAATGAGAGTTAAATTTGCCCGTCCAGACACCTCCAGCTAGTCTCTCATTGGTCCTCCCTATTCCTGTTCATCTTCTGCAGAAATGGCAAACTGGGCCAAACAGGAGGTTAAAGGCACTGACTCTCCAAGTCGGGAGAGGGTTAGTAAAGCGTCTGGAATGTTGCACCCGAGTACCAGGGGACGAGAACTGAGACATATTGGAACACGTCTCCCGATCACACGGTTGATCATACTCTGGGTTCCACGTGCATGTTTTAGCTGAAGGAAGAATCCCTTAAACCTGGAGAGTTGAGACCCGTGGAATGGGTACCATGCAATATGACTTCAAAGGGTCTTCATTTGCTCACCGAACCTCTCCAATCCTATCACTGCTGCGTTTATGCCCCTGTACACACGCTTGATTTTCTTCCAGAGACATAGCAATCCATAGGTTTTAAGATATTTACTAATCAGGTACATTCTTAGGCGTTTAATATGGGGTGTTGAGTCCATCTCGTTGAGCAAGGAGTAGCTCTTGTCTATTCCATATTTGGCTTAAGGAACTTTATCTGTGCTCATTTCAATCTCTGGTTTTATGCAGCACCCCAACTCACCTTTCCCCTTAAGCAAGCATAAGTCGGTTTTCTAAATTTGAGACCCTGTTCTGTTTTGTAATTCAGTTCCTGTGTAGCCAAGTTTACATTCCGTGTATTAGTGATATCTTATGATGTTTCTTTTTCTGTGTGACTTATTTCAGTTAGAATCATCATACCTGAATCCACTCATTATGCTGCTACGGGCCTGATGACATAGATTTCATTGCTGAGTGATATTGCATTGTACGTAAGCACCACAACTTCTTTATCCATTTTTCACTTTCTGCGATATTGAACTTGTACCGTAAACGACGTTCTTGTAAACAGAGCCGTCCCAAACTTTGGGGTGGCTGTGTCTTTTTGATTTTAATTTCCCTAAG
Organism: Leucopleurus acutus; assembly: GCF_964270905.1. Lineage (NCBI taxonomy): Eukaryota > Metazoa > Chordata > Mammalia > Artiodactyla > Delphinidae > Leucopleurus > Leucopleurus acutus. The sequence continues at coordinate 53,351 of NW_028138857.1, read as the reverse complement.
CTATAGGACCATAAGTGGAAGTGCCCTAGGCTCTGTTGCTTTGTTTTTAGATGTTTCAGGAAACACCATACACTTCTGCCAAGTGGCTATTGGCAATTTACATCCCGCCCATCAGCATAACAAGGCTCCCAGTTCTCCATGGCCTGTCCTGCCTTTCTGGATTTTACACTTTTTTCAGATGGCCCTTTTGACCGGGGGGAAGTGAGACTTCATTGTAGTGCAGATTTCCTTTGCAAGCTTGCTTGGTTGGCCAAAAAGGGCGTATGCGTTTTTTCCTGAATATATTCAGGAAAAAACGCATACGCCCTTTTTGGCCAAGTGCATCATTGTGGACGTTCTGCCTCTTTTCCTATGCTTTAAATGCAATTCCAGTCTACCTCCTGAAATCGGTTTCCTGCAATTCTGCCCCGCTTTCAAGTCCTCTTGGCAGCCTTCCTTCAGTATATTTTTGGACGATAGCTGTCATTTATAACTCTGCAGGTTTGTGAATTACAGTGCCCCTGAGCTCCTTTCTTCAACTCGCTTTCTTGTGAGCTGGCCGCAACACCGCAGGATTGCTTCAGGCCCTAATCTGGTTCCGGCACGGCATGCTGAGCCTTTGGTTAATTCCTCTTCCTGGTGGGAAATGAGAGTTAAATTTGCCCGTCCAGACACCTCCAGCTAGTCTCTCATTGGTTCTCCCTATTCCTGTTCATCTTCCTCAGAAATTGTAAATGGGCCAAACAGGAGGTTAAAGGCACTGACTCTCCAAGTCGGGAGAGTGTTAGTAAAGCGTCTGGAATGTTGCACCCGAGTACCAGGGGACGAGAACTGAGACATATTGGAACACGTCTCCCGATCACACGGTTGATCATACTCTGGGTTCCACGTGCATGTTTTAGCTGAAGGAAGAATCCCTTAAACCTGGAGAGTTGAGACCCGTGGAATGGGTACCATGCAATATGACTTCAAAGGGTCTTCATTTGCTCACCGAACCTCTCCAATCCTATCACTGCTGCGTTTATGCCCCTGTACACACGCTTGATTTTCTTTCAGAGACATAGCAATCCATAGGTTTTAAGGTACTTACTAGTCAGGTACATTCTTAGGTGTTTAATATGGGCTGTTGAGTCCATTTCGTTGAGCAAGGAGTAGTTCTTGTCTATTCCATATTTGGCTTAAGGAACTTTATCTGTGCTCATTTCAATCTCTGGTTTTATGCAGCACCCCAACTCACCTTTCCCCTTAAGCAAGCATAAGTTGGTTTTCTAAATTTGAGACCCTGTTCTGTTTTGTAATCCAGTTCCTGTGTAGCCAAGTTTACATTCCGTGTATTAGTGATATCTTATGATGTTTCTTTTTCTGTATGACTTATTTCAGTTAGAATCATCATACCTGAATCCACTCATTATGCTGCTATGGGCCTCATGACATAGATTTCACTGCTGAGTGATATTGCATTGTACGTAAGTACCACAACTTCTTTATCCATTTTTCACTTTCTGTGATATTGAACTTGTACCGTAAACGACGTTCTTGTAAACAGAGCCGTCCCAAACTTTGGGGTGGCTGTGTCTTTTTGATTTTAATTTCCCTAAGCTATAGGACCATAAGTGGAAGTGCCCTAGACTCTGATGCTTTGTTTTTTAGATGTTTCAGGAAACACCATACACCTCTCCCGAGTGGCTCTTGGCAATTTACATCCCGCCCATCAGCATAACAAGTCTCCCAGTTCTCCAAGGCCTGTCCTGCATTTCTGGATTTTACACTTTTAACAGATGACCCTTCTGACCGGGGACAAGTGAGACTTCATTGTAGTGCAGATTTCCTTTGCAAGCTTGCTTGGTTTTCCAAAAAGGGCGTATGCGTTTTTTCCTGAATATATTCAGGAAAAAATGCATACGCCCTTTTTGGCCAAGTGCATCATTGTGGACGTTCTGCCTCTTTTCCTATGCTTTAATTGCAATTCCAGTCCACCTACTGAAATCGGTTTCCTGCAATTCTGCCCCGCTTTCAAGTCCTCTTGGCAGCCTTCCTTCAGTATATTTTTGGACGATAGCTGTCATTTATAACTCTGCAGGTTTGTGAATTACAGTGCCCCTGAGCTCCTTTCTTCAACTCGCTTTCTTGGGAGCTGGCCGCAACACCGCAGGATTGCTTCAGGCCCTAATCTGGTTCCGGCACGGCACGCTGAGCCTTTGGTTAATTCCTCTTCCTGGTGGGAAATGAGAGTTAAATTTGCCCGTCCAGACACCTCCAGCTAGTCTCTCATTGGTCCTCCCTATTCCTGTTCATCTTCTGCAGAAATGGCAAACTGGGCCAAACAGGAGGTTAAAGGCACTGACTCTCCAAGTCGGGAGAGGGTTAGTAAAGCGTCTGGAATGTTGCACCCGAGTACCAGGGGACGAGAACTGAGACATATTGGAACACGTCTCCCGATCACACGGTTGATCATACTCTGGGTTCCACGTGCATGTTTTAGCTGAAGGAAGAATCCCTTAAACCTGGAGAGTTGAGACCCGTGGAATGGGTACCATGCAATATGACTTCAAAGGGTCTTCATTTGCTCACCGAACCTCTCCAATCCTATCACTGCTGCGTTTATGCCCCTGTACACACGCTTGATTTTCTTCCAGAGACATAGCAATCCATAGGTTTTAAGATATTTACTAATCAGGTACATTCTTAGGCGTTTAATATGGGGTGTTGAGTCCATCTCGTTGAGCAAGGAGTAGCTCTTGTCTATTCCATATTTGGCTTAAGGAACTTTATCTGTGCTCATTTCAATCTCTGGTTTTATGCAGCACCCCAACTCACCTTTCCCCTTAAGCAAGCATAAGTCGGTTTTCTAAATTTGAGACCCTGTTCTGTTTTGTAATTCAGTTCCTGTGTAGCCAAGTTTACATTCCGTGTATTAGTGATATCTTATGATGTTTCTTTTTCTGTGTGACTTATTTCAGTTAGAATCATCATACCTGAATCCACTCATTATGCTGCTACGGGCCTGATGACATAGATTTCATTGCTGAGTGATATTGCATTGTACGTAAGCACCACAACTTCTTTATCCATTTTTCACTTTCTGCGATATTGAACTTGTACCGTAAACGACGTTCTTGTAAACAGAGCCGTCCCAAACTTTGGGGTGGCTGTGTCTTTTTGATTTTAATTTCCCTAAGCTATAGGACCATAAGTGGAAGTGCCCTAGGCTCTGTTGCTTTGTTTTTAGATGTTTCAGGAAACACCATACACTTCTGCCAAGTGGCTATTGGCAATTTACATCCCGCCCATCAGCATAACAAGGCTCCCAGTTCTCCATGGCCTGTCCTGCCTTTCTGGATTTTACACTTTTTTCAGATGGCCCTTTTGACCGGGGGGAAGTGAGACTTCATTGTAGTGCAGATTTCCTTTGCAAGCTTGCTTGGTTGGCCAAAAAGGGCGTATGCGTTTTTTCCTGAATATATTCAGGAAAAAACGCATACGCCCTTTTTGGCCAAGTGCATCATTGTGGACGTTCTGCCTCTTTTCCTATGCTTTAAATGCAATTCCAGTCTACCTCCTGAAATCGGTTTCCTGCAATTCTGCCCCGCTTTCAAGTCCTCTTGGCAGCCTTCCTTCAGTATATTTTTGGACGATAGCTGTCATTTATAACTCTGCAGGTTTGTGAATTACAGTGCCCCTGAGCTCCTTTCTTCAACTCGCTTTCTTGTGAGCTGGCCGCAACACCGCAGGATTGCTTCAGGCCCTAATCTGGTTCCGGCACGGCACGCTGAGCCTTTGGTTAATTCCTCTTCCTGGTGGGAAATGAGAGTTAAATTTGCCCGTCCAGACACCTCCAGCTAGTCTCTCATTGGTCCTCCCTATTCCTGTTCATCTTCTGCAGAAATGGCAAACTGGGCCAAACAGGAGGTTAAAGGCACTGACTCTCCAAGTCGGGAGAGGGTTAGTAAAGCGTCTGGAATGTTGCACCCGAGTACCAGGGGACGAGAACTGAGACATATTGGAACACGTCTCCCGATCACACGGTTGATCATACTCTGGGTTCCACGTGCATGTTTTAGCTGAAGGAAGAATCCCTTAAACCTGGAGAGTTGAGACCCGTGGAATGGGTACCATGCAATATGACTTCAAAGGGTCTTCATTTGCTCACCGAACCTCTCCAATCCTATCACTGCTGCGTTTATGCCCCTGTACACACGCTTGATTTTCTTTCAGAGACATAGCAATCCATAGGTTTTAAGGTACTTACTAGTCAGGTACATTCTTAGGCGTTTAATATGGGCTGTTGAGTCCATTTCGTTGAGCAAGGAGTAGTTCTTGTCTATTCCATATTTGGCTTAAGGAACTTTATCTGTGCTCATTTCAATCTCTGGTTTTATGCAGCACCCCAACTCACCTTTCCCCTTAAGCAAGCATAAGTTGGTTTTCTAAATTTGAGACCCTGTTCTGTTTTGTAATCCAGTTCCTGTGTAGCCAAGTTTACATTCCGTGTATTAGTGATATCTTATGATGTTTCTTTTTCTGTATGACTTATTTCAGTTAGAATCATCATACCTGAATCCACTCATTATGCTGCTACGGGCCTGATGACATAGATTTCATTGCTGAGTGATATTGCATTGTACGTAAGCACCACAACTTCTTTATCCATTTTTCACTTTCTGCGATATTGAACTTGTACCGTAAACGACGTTCTTGTAAACAGAGCCGTCCCAAACTTTGGGGTGGCTGTGTCTTTTTGATTTTAATTTCCCTAAGCTATAGGACCATAAGTGGAAGTGCCCTAGGCTCTGTTGCTTTGTTTTTAGATGTTTCAGGAAACACCATACACTTCTGCCAAGTGGCTATTGGCAATTTACATCCCGCCCATCAGCATAACAAGGCTCCCAGTTCTCCATGGCCTGTCCTGCCTTTCTGGATTTTACACTTTTTTCAGATGGCCCTTTTGACCGGGGGGAAGTGAGACTTCATTGTAGTGCAGATTTCCTTTGCAAGCTTGCTTGGTTGGCCAAAAAGGGCGTATGCGTTTTTTCCTGAATATATTCAGGAAAAAACGCATACGCCCTTTTTGGCCAAGTGCATCATTGTGGACGTTCTGCCTCTTTTCCTATGCTTTAAATGCAATTCCAGTCTACCTCCTGAAATCGGTTTCCTGCAATTCTGCCCCGCTTTCAAGTCCTCTTGGCAGCCTTCCTTCAGTATATTTTTGGACGATAGCTGTCATTTATAACTCTGCAGGTTTGTGAATTACAGTGCCCCTGAGCTCCTTTCTTCAACTCGCTTTCTTGTGAGCTGGCCGCAACACCGCAGGATTGCTTCAGGCCCTAATCTGGTTCCGGCACGGCACGCTGAGCCTTTGGTTAATTCCTCTTCCTGGTGGGAAATGAGAGTTAAATTTGCCCGTCCAGACACCTCCAGCTAGTCTCTCATTGGTCCTCCCTATTCCTGTTCATCTTCTGCAGAAATGGCAAACTGGGCCAAACAGGAGGTTAAAGGCACTGACTCTCCAAGTCGGGAGAGGGTTAGTAAAGCGTCTGGAATGTTGCACCCGAGTACCAGGGGACGAGAACTGAGACATATTGGAACACGTCTCCCGATCACACGGTTGATCATACTCTGGGTTCCACGTGCATGTTTTAGCTGAAGGAAGAATCCCTTAAACCTGGAGAGTTGAGACCCGTGGAATGGGTACCATGCAATATGACTTCAAAGGGTCTTCATTTGCTCACCGAACCTCTCCAATCCTATCACTGCTGCGTTTATGCCCCTGTACACACGCTTGATTTTCTTTCAGAGACATAGCAATCCATAGGTTCTAAGATACCTACTGGTCAGGTACATTCTTAGGCGTTTAATATGGGCTGTTGAGTCCATTTCGTTGAGCAAGGAGTAGTTCTTGTCTATTCCATATTTGGCTTAAGGAACTTTATCTGTGCTCATTTCAATCTCTGGTTTTATGCAGCACCCCAACTCACCTTTCCCCTTAAGCAAGCATAAGTTGGTTTTCTAAATTTGAGACCCTGTTCTGTTTTGTAATCCAGTTCCTGTGTAGCCAAGTTTACATTCCGTGTATTAGTGATATCTTATGATGTTTCTTTTTCTGTATGACTTATTTCAGTTAGAATCATCATACCTGAATCCACTCATTATGCTGCTATGGGCCTGATGACATAGATTTCATTGCTGAGTGATATTGCATTGTACGTAAGTACCACAACTTCTTTATCCATTTTTCACTTTCTGCACTGTTGAACTTGTAGCGTAAACCAGGTTCTTGTAAACAGAGCCGTCCCAAACTTTGGGGTGGCTGTGTCTTTTTGATTTTAATTCCCCTAAGCTATAGGACCATAAGTGGAAGTGCCCTAGGCTATGTTGCTTTGTTTTTTAGATGTTTCAGGAATCACCATACACTTCTCCCAAGTGGCTGTTGGCAATTTACATCCCGCCCATCAGCATAACAAGGCTCCCAGTTCTCCATGGCCTGTCCTGCCTTTCTGGATTTTACACTTTTTTCAGATGGCCCTTTTGACCTGGGGGAAGTGAGACTTCATTGTAGTGCAGATTTCCTTTGCAAGCTTGCTTGGTTGGCCAAAAAGGGCGTATGCGTTTTTTCCTGAATATATTCAGGAAAAAACGCATACGCCCTTTTTGGCCAAGTGCATCATTGTGGACGTTCTGCCTCTTTTCCTATGCTTTAAATGCAATTCCAGTCTACCTCCTGAAATCGGTTTCCTGCAATTCTGCCCCGCTTTCAAGTCCTCTTGGCAGCCTTACTTCAGTATAGTTTTGGACGATAGCTGTCATTTATAACTCTGCAGGTTTGTGAATTACAGTGCCCCTGAGCTCCTTTCTTCAACTCGCTTTCTTGTGAGCTGGCCGCAACACCGCAGGATTGCTTCAGGCCCTAATCTGGTTCCGGCACGGCACGCTGAGCCTTTGGTTAATTCCTCTTCCTGGTGGGAAATGAGAGTTAAATTTGCCCGTCCAGACACCTCCAGCTAGTCTCTCATTGGTCCTCCCTATTCCTGTTCATCTTCCGCAGAAATGGCAAACTGGGCCAAACAGGAGGTTAAAGGCACTGACTCTCCAAGTCGGGAGAGTGTTAGTAAAGCGTCTGGAATGTTGCACCCGAGTACCAGGGGACGAGAACTGAGACATATTGGAACACATATCCCGTTCACAAGGTTGATCATACTCTGGGTTCCACATGCATGTTTTAGCTGAAGGAAGAATTCCTTAAACCTGGAGAGTTGAGACCCGTGGAATGGGTACCATGCAATATGACTTCAAAGGGTCTTCATTTGCTCACCGAACCTCTCCAATCCTATCACTGCTTCGTTTATTGCCCTTTACACACGCTTGATTCTCTTTCGGAGACATAGCAATCCATAGGTTTTAAGATATTTACTAATCAGGTACATTCTTAGGCGTTTAATATGGGGTGTTGAGTCCATCTCGTTGAGCAAGGAGTAGCTCTTGTCTATTCCATATTTGGCTTAAGGAACTTTATCTGTGCTCATTTCAATCTCTGGTTTTATGCAGCACCCCAACTCACCTTTCCCCTTAAGCAAGCATAAGTTGGTTTTCTAAATTTGAGACCCTGTTCTGTTTTGTAATCCAGTTCCTGTGTAGCCAAGTTTACATTCCGTGTATTAGTGATATCTTATGATGTTTCTTTTTCTGTATGACTTATTTCAGTTAGAATCATCATACCTGAATCCACTCATTATGCTGCTATGGGCCTGATGACATAGATTTCACTGCTGAGTGATATTGCATTGTACGTAAGTACCACAACTTCTTTATCCATTTTTCACTTTCTGTGATATTGAACTTGTACCGTAAACGACGTTCTTGTAAACAGAGCCGTCCCAAACTTTGGGGTGGCTGTGTCTTTTTGATTTTAATTTCCCTAAGCTATAGGACCATAAGTGGAAGTGCCCTAGGCTCTGATGCTTTGTTTTTTAGATGTTTCAGGAAACACCATACACCTCTCCCGAGTGGCTCTTGGCAATTTACATCCCGCCCATCAGCATAACAAGGCTCCCAGTTCTCCATGGCCTGTCCTGCCTTTCTGGATTTTACACTTTTTTCAGATGGCCCTTTTGACCGGGGGGAAGTGAGACTTCATTGTAGTGCAGATTTCCTTTGCAAGCTTGCTTGGTTGGCCAAAAAGGGCGTATGCGTTTTTTCCTGAATATATTCAGGAAAAAACGCATACGCCCTTTTTGGCCAAGTGCATCATTGTGGACGTTCTGCCTCTTTTCCTATGCTTTAAATGCAATTCCAGTCTACCTCCTGAAATCGGTTTCCTGCAATTCTGCCCCGCTTTCAAGTCCTCTTGGCAGCCTTCCTTCAGTATATTTTTGGACGATAGCTGTCATTTATAACTCTGCAGGTTTGTGAATTACAGTGCCCCTGAGCTCCTTTCTTCAACTCGCTTTCTTGGGAGCTGGCCGCAACACCGCAGGATTGCTTCAGGCCCTAATCTGGTTCCGGCACGGCACGCTGAGCCTTTGGTTAATTCCTCTTCCTGGTGGGAAATGAGAGTTAAATTTGCCCGTCCAGACACCTCCAGCTAGTCTCTCATTGGTCCTCCCTATTCCTGTTCATCTTCTGCAGAAATGGCAAACTGGGCCAAACAGGAGGTTAAAGGCACTGACTCTCCAAGTCGGGAGAGGGTTAGTAAAGCGTCTGGAATGTTGCACCCGAGTACCAGGGGACGAGAACTGAGACATATTGGAACACGTCTCCCAATCACACGGTTGATCATACTCTGGGTTCCACGTGCATGTTTTAGCTGAAGGAAGAATCCCTTAAACCTGGAGAGTTGAGACCCGTGGAATGGGTACCATGCAATATGACTTCAAAGGGTCTTCATTTGCTCACCGAACCTCTCCAATCCTATCACTGCTGCGTTTATGCCCCTGTACACACGCTTGATTTTCTTTCAGAGACATAGCAATCCATAGGTTCTAAGATACCTACTGGTCAGGTACATTCTTAGGCGTTTAATATGGGCTGTTGAGTCCATTTCGTTGAGCAAGGAGTAGTTCTTGTCTATTCCATATTTGGCTTAAGGAACTTTATCTGTGCTCATTTCAATCTCTGGTTTTATGCAGCACCCCAACTCACCTTTCCCCTTAAGCAAGCATAAGTTGGTTTTCTAAATTTGAGACCCTGTTCTGTTTTGTAATCCAGTTCCTGTGTAGCCAAGTTTACATTCCGTGTATTAGTGATATCTTATGATATTTCTTTTTCTGTGTGACTTATTTCAGTTAGAATCATCATACCTGAATCCACTCATTATGCTGCTATGGGCCTGATGACATAGATTTCACTGCTGAGTGATATTGCATTGTACGTAAGTACCACAACTTCTTTATCCATTTTTCACTTTCTGCGCTGTTGAACTTGTACCGTAAACGAGGTTCTTGTAAACAGAGCCGTCCCAAACTTTGGGGTGGCTGTGTCTTTTTGATTTTAATTCCCCTAAGCTATAGGACCATAAGTGGAAGTGCCCTAGGCTCTGTTGCTTTGTTTTTTAGATGTTTCAGGAATCACCATACACTTCTCCCAAGTGGCTGTTGGCAAATTACATCCCGCCCATCAGCATAACAAGGCTCCCAGTTCTCCATGGCCTGTCCTGCCTTTCTGGATTTTACACTTTTTTCAGATGGCCCTTTTGACCTGGGGGAAGTGAGACTTCATTGTAGTGCAGATTTCCTTTGCAAGCTTGCTTGGTTGGCCAAAAAGGGCGTATGCGTTTTTTCCTGAATATATTCAGGATAAAACGCATACGCCCTTTTTGGCCAAGTGCATCATTGTGGACGTTCTGCCTCTTTTCCTATGCTTTAAATGCAATTCCAGTCTACCTCCTGAAATCGGTTTCCTGCAATTCTGCCCCGCTTTCAAGTCCTCTTGGCAGCCTTCCTTCAGTATATTTTTGGACGATAGCTGTCATTTATAACTCTGCAGGTTTGTGAATTACAGTGCCCCTGAGCTCCTTTCTTCAACTCGCTTTCTTGTGAGCTGGCCGCAACACCGCAGGATTGCTTCAGGCCCTAATCTGGTTCCGGCACGGCACGCTGAGCCTTTGGTTAATTCCTCTTCCTGGTGGGAAATGAGAGTTAAATTTGCCCGTCCAGACACCTCCAGCTAGTCTCTCATTGGTCCTCCCTATTCCTGTTCATCTTCTGCAGAAATGGCAAACTGGGCCAAACAGGAGGTTAAAGGCACTGACTCTCCAAGTCGGGAGAGGGTTAGTAAAGCGTCTGGAATGTTGCACCCGAGTACCAGGGGACGAGAACTGAGACATATTGGAACACGTCTCCCGATCACACGGTTGATCATACTCTGGGTTCCACGTGCATGTTTTAGCTGAAGGAAGAATCCCTTAAACCTGGAGAGTTGAGACCCGTGGAATGGGTACCATGCAATATGACTTCAAAGGGTCTTCATTTGCTCACCGAACCTCTCCAATCCTATCACTGCTGCGTTTATGCCCCTGTACACACGCTTGATTTTCTTTCAGAGACATAGCAATCCATAGGTTCTAAGATACCTACTGGTCAGGTACATTCTTAGGCGTTTAATATGGGCTGTTGAGTCCATTTCGTTGAGCAAGGAGTAGTTCTTGTCTATTCCATATTTGGCTTAAGGAACTTTATCTGTGCTCATTTCAATCTCTGGTTTTATGCAGCACCCCAACTCACCTTTCCCCTTAAGCAAGCATAAGTTGGTTTTCTAAATTTGAGACCCTGTTCTGTTTTGTAATCCAGTTCCTGTGTAGCCAAGTTTACATTCCGTGTATTAGTGATATCTTATGATGTTTCTTTTTCTGTATGACTTATTTCAGTTAGAATCATCATACCTGAATCCACTCATTATGCTGCTATGGGCCTGATGACATAGATTTCATTGCTGAGTGATATTGCATTGTACGTAAGTACCACAACTTCTTTATCCATTTTTCACTTTCTGCACTGTTGAACTTGTAGCGTAAACCAGGTTCTTGTAAACAGAGCCGTCCCAAACTTTGGGGTGGCTGTGTCTTTTTGATTTTAATTCCCCTAAGCTATAGGACCATAAGTGGAAGTGCCCTAGGCTATGTTGCTTTGTTTTTTAGATGTTTCAGGAATCACCATACACTTCTCCCAAGTGGCTGTTGGCAATTTACATCCCGCCCATCAGCATAACAAGGCTCCCAGTTCTCCATGGCCTGTCCTGCCTTTCTGGATTTTACACTTTTTTCAGATGGCCCTTTTGACCTGGGGGAAGTGAGACTTCATTGTAGTGCAGATTTCCTTTGCAAGCTTGCTTGGTTGGCCAAAAAGGGCGTATGCGTTTTTTCCTGAATATATTCAGGAAAAAACGCATACGCCCTTTTTGGCCAAGTGCATCATTGTGGACGTTCTGCCTCTTTTCCTATGCTTTAAATGCAATTCCAGTCTACCTCCTGAAATCGGTTTCCTGCAATTCTGCCCCGCTTTCAAGTCCTCTTGGCAGCCTTACTTCAGTATAGTTTTGGACGATAGCTGTCATTTATAACTCTGCAGGTTTGTGAATTACAGTGCCCCTGAGCTCCTTTCTTCAACTCGCTTTCTTGTGAGCTGGCCGCAACACCGCAGGATTGCTTCAGGCCCTAATCTGGTTCCGGCACGGCACGCTGAACCTTTGGTTAATTCCTCTTCCTGGTGGGAAATGAGAGTTAAATTTGCCCGTCCAGACACCTCCAGCTAGTCTCTCATTGGTTCTCCCTATTCCTGTTCATCTTCCTCAGAAATGGCAAACTGGGCCAAACAGGAGGTTAAAGGCACTGACTCTCCAAGTCGGGAGAGTGTTAGTAAAGCGTCTGGAATGTTGCACCCGAGTACCAGGGGACGAGAACTGAGACATATTGGAACACGTCTCCCGATCACACGGTTGATCATACTCTGGGTTCCACGTGCATGTTTTAACTGAAGGAAGAATCCCTTAAAACTGGAGAGTTGAGACCCGAGGAATGGGTACCATGCAATATGACTTCAAAGGGTCTTCATTTGCTCACCGAACCTCTCCAATCCTATCACTGCTGTGTTTATGCCCCTGTACACACGCTTGATTTTCTTTCAGAGACATAGCAATCCATAGGTTTTAAGATATTTACTAGTCATGTACATTCCTAGGCGTTTAATATGTGCTCTTGAGTCCATTTCGTTGAGCATGGAGTAGTTCTTGTCTATTCCATATTTGGCTTAAGGAACTTTATCTGTGCTCATTTCAATCTCTGGTTTTATGCAGCACCCCAACTCACCTTTCCCCTTAAGCAAGCATAAGTTGGTTTTCTAAATTTGAGACCCTGTTCTGTTTTGTAATCCAGTTCCTGTGTAGCCAAGTTTACATTCCGTGTATTAGTGATATCTTATGATATTTCTTTTTCTGTGTGACTTATTTCAGTTAGAATCATCATACCTGAATCCACTCATTATGCTGCTACGGGCCTGATGACATAGATTTCATTGCTGAGTGATATTGCATTGTACGTAAGTACCACAACTTCTTTATCCATTTTTCACTTTCTGTGATATTGAACTTGTCCCGTAAACGAGGTTCTTGTAAACAGAGCCGTCCCAAACTTTGGGTTGGCTGTGTCTTTTTGATTTTAATTTCCCTAAGCTGTAGGACCATAAGTGGAAGTGCCCTAGACTCTGTTGCTTTGTTTTTAGATGTTTCAGGAAACACAATACACTTCTGCCAAGTGGTTGTTGGCAATTTACATCCCGCCCATCAGCATAACAAGGCTCCCAGTTCTCCATGGCCTGTCCTGCATTTCTGGATTTTACACTTTTAACAGATGACCCTTCTGACCGGGGACAAGTGAGACTTCATTGTAGTGCAGATTTCCTTTGCAAGCTTGCTTGGTTTTCCAAAAAGGGCGTATGCGTTTTTTCCTGAATATATTCAGGAAAAAACGCATACGCCCTTTTTGGCCAAGTGCATCATTGTGGACGTTCTGCCTCTTTTCCTATGCTTTAATTGCAATTCCAGTCCACCTACTGAAATCAGTTTCCTGCAATTCTGTCCCGCTTTCAAGTCCTCTTGGCAGCCTTACTTCAGTATATTTTGGACGATAGCTGTCATTTATAACTCTGCAGGTTTGTGAATTACAGTGCCCCTGAGCTCCTTTCTTCAACTCGCTTTCTTGTGAGCTGGCCGCAACACCGCAGGATTGCTTCAGGCCCTAATCTGGTTCCGGCACGGCACGCTGAGCCTTTGGTTAATTCCTCTTCCTGGTGGGAAATGAGAGTTAAATTTGCCCGTCCAGACACCTCCAGCTAGTCTCTCATTGGTCCTCCCTATTCCTGTTCATCTTCCGCAGAAATGGCAAACTGGGCCAAACAGGAGGTTAAGGCACTGACTCTCCAAGTCGGGAGAGTGTTAGTAAAGCGTCTGGAATGTTGCACCCGAGTACCAGGGGACGAGAACTGAGACATATTGGAACACATATCCCGATCACAAGGTTGATCATACTCTGGGTTCCACATGCATGTTTTAGCTGAAGGAAGAATTCCTTAAACCTGGAGAGTTGAGACCCGTGGAATGGGTACCATGCAATATGACTTCAAAGGGTCTTCATTTGCTCACCGAACCTCTCCAATCCTATCACTGCTTCGTTTATTGCCCTTTACACACGCTTGATTCTCTTTCGGAGACATAGCAATCCATAGGTTTTAAGATATTTACTAATCAGGTACATTCTTAGGCGTTTAATATGGGGTGTTGAGTCCATCTCGTTGAGCAAGGAGTAGCTCTTGTCTATTCCATATTTGGCTTAAGGAACTTTATCTGTGCTCATTTCAATCTCTGGTTTTATGCAGCACCCCAACTCACCTTTCCCCTTAAGCAAGCATAAGTCGGTTTTCTAAATTTGAGACCCTGTTCTGTTTTGTAATTCAGTTCCTGTGTAGCCAAGTTTACATTCCGTGTATTAGTGATATCTTATGATGTTTCTTTTTCTGTGTGACTTATTTCAGTTAGAATCATCATACCTGAATCCACTCATTATGCTGCTCCGGGCCTGATGACATAGATTTCATTGCTGAGTGATATTGCATTGTACGTAAGCACCACAACTTCTTTATCCATTTTTCACTTTCTGCGATATTGAACTTGTACCGTAAACGACGTTCTTGTAAACAGAGCCGTCCCAAACTTTGGGGTGGCTGTGTCTTTTTGATTTTAATTTCCCTAAGCTATAGGACCATAAGTGGAAGTGCCCTAGGCTCTGTTGCTTTGTTTTTAGATGTTTCAGGAAACACCATACACTTCTGCCAAGTGGCTATTGGCAATTTACATCCCGCCCATCAGCATAACAAGGCTCCCAGTTCTCCATGGCCTGTCCTGCCTTTCTGGATTTTACACTTTTTTCAGATGGCCCTTTTGACCGGGGGGAAGTGAGACTTCATTGTAGTGCAGATTTCCTTTGCAAGCTTGCTTGGTTGGCCAAAAAGGGCGTATGCGTTTTTTCCTGAATATATTCAGGAAAAAACGCATACGCCCTTTTTGGCCAAGTGCATCATTGTGGACGTTCTGCCTCTTTTCCTATGCTTTAAATGCAATTCCAGTCTACCTCCTGAAATCGGTTTCCTGCAATTCTGCCCCGCTTTCAAGTCCTCTTGGCAGCCTTCCTTCAGTATATTTTTGGACGATAGCTGTCATTTATAACTCTGCAGGATTGTGAATTATAGTGCCCCTGAGCTCCTTTCTTCAACTCGCTTTCTTGTGAGCTGGCCGCAACACCGCAGGATTGCTTCAGGCCCTAATCTGGTTCCGGCACGGCATGCTGAGCCTTTGGTTAATTCCTCTTCCTGGTGGGAAATGAGAGTTAAATTTGCCCGTCCAGACACCTCCAGCTAGTCTCTCATTGGTCCTCCCTATTCCTGTTCATCTTCTGCAGAAATGGCAAACTGGGCCAAACAGGAGGTTAAAGGCACTGACTCTCCAAGTCGGGAGAGGGTTAGTAAAGCGTCTGGAATGTTGCACCCGAGTACCAGGGGACGAGAACTGAGACATATTGGAACACGTCTCCCGATCACACGGTTGATCATACTCTGGGTTCCACGTGCATGTTTTAGCTGAAGGAAGAATCCCTTAAACCTGGACAGTTGAGACCCGTGGAATGGGTACCATGCAATATGACTTCAAAGGGTCTTCATTTGCTCACCGAACCTCTCCAATCCTATCACTGCTGCGTTTATGCCCCTGTACACACGCTTGATTTTCTTTCAGAGACATAGCAATCCATAGGTTCTAAGATACCTACTGGTCAGGTACATTCTTAGGCGTTTAATATGGGCTGTTGAGTCCATTTCGTTGAGCAAGGAGTAGTTCTTGTCTATTCCATATTTGGCTTAAGGAACTTTATCTGTGCTCATTTCAATCTCTGGTTTTATGCAGCACCCCAACTCACCTTTCCCCTTAAGCAAGCATAAGTTGGTTTTCTAAATTTGAGACCCTGTTCTGTTTTGTAATCCAGTTCCTGTGTAGCCAAGTTTACATTCCGTGTATTAGTGATATCTTATCATGTTTCTTTTTCTGTATGACTTATTTCAGTTAGAATCATCATACCTGAATCCACTCATTATGCTGCTATGGGCCTGATGACATAGATTTCACTGCTGAGTGATATTGCATTGTACGTAAGTACCACAACTTCTTTATCCATTTTTCACTTTCTGTGATATTGAACTTGTACCGTAAACGACGTTCTTGTAAACAGAGCCGTCCCAAACTTTGGGGTGGCTGTGTCTTTTTGATTTTAATTTCCCTAAGCTATAGGACCATAAGTGGAAGTGCCCTAGGCTCTGATGCTTTGTTTTTTAGATGTTTCAGGAAACACCATACACCTCTCCCGAGTGGCTCTTGGCAATTTACATCCCGCCCATCAGCATAACAAGTCTCCCAGTTCTCCATGGCCTGTCCTGCCTTTCTGGATTTTACACTTTTTTCAGATGGCCCTTTTGACCGGGGGGAAGTGAGACTTCATTGTAGTGCAGATTTCCTTTGCAAGCTTGCTTGGTTGGCCAAAAAGGGCGTATGCGTTTTTTCCTGAATATATTCAGGAAAAAACGCATACGCCCTTTTTGGCCAAGTGCATCATTGTGGACGTTCTGCCTCTTTTCCTATGCTTTAAATGCAATTCCAGTCTACCTCCTGAAATCGGTTTCCTGCAATTCTGCCCAGCTTTCAAGTCCTCTTGGCAGCCTTCCTTCAGTATATTTTTGGACGATAGCTGTCATTTATAACTCTGCAGGTTTGTGAATTCCAGTGCCCCTGAGCTCCTTTCTTCAACTCGCTTTCTTGTGAGCTGGCCGCAACACCGCAGGATTGCTTCAGGCCCTAATCTGGTTCCGGCACGGCACGCTGAGCCTTTGGTTAATTCCTCTTCCTGGTGGGAAATGAGAGTTAAATTTGCCCGTCCAGACACCTCCAGCTAGTCTCTCATTGGTCCTCCCTATTCCTGTTCATCTTCTGCAGAAATGGCAAACTGGGCCAAACAGGAGGTTAAAGGCACTGACTCTCCAAGTCGGGAGAGGGTTAGTAAAGCGTCTGGAATGTTGCACCCGAGTACCAGGGGACGAGAACTGAGACATATTGGAACACGTCTCCCGATCACACGGTTGATCATACTCTGGGTTCCACGTGCATGTTTTAGCTGAAGGAAGAATCCCTTAAACCTGGACAGTTGAGACCCGTGGAATGGGTACCATGCAATATGACTTCAAAGGGTCTTCATTTGCTCACCGAACCTCTCCAATCCTATCACTGCTGCGTTTATGCCCCTGTACACACGCTTGATTTTCTTTCAGAGACATAGCAATCCATAGGTTCTAAGATACCTACTGGTCAGGTACATTCTTAGGCGTTTAATATGGGCTGTTGAGTCCATTTCGTTGAGCAAGGAGTAGTTCTTGTCTATTCCATATTTGGCTTAAGGAACTTTATCTGTGCTCATTTCAATCTCTGGTTTTATGCAGCACCCCAACTCACCTTTCCCCTTAAGCAAGCATAAGTTGGTTTTCTAAATTTGAGACCCTGTTCTGTTTTGTAATCCAGTTCCTGTGTAGCCAAGTTTACATTCCGTGTATTAGTGATATCTTATGATGTTTCTTTTTCTGTATGACTTATTTCAGTTAGAATCATCATACCTGAATCCACTCATTATGCTGCTATGGGCCTGATGACATAGATTTCACTGCTGAGTGATATTGCATTGTACGTAAGTACCACAACTTCTTTATCCATTTTTCACTTTCTGCACTGTTGAACTTGTAGCGTAAACCAGGTTCTTGTAAACAGAGCCGTCCCAAACTTTGGGGTGGCTGTGTCTTTTTGATTTTAATTCCCCTAAGCTATAGGACCATAAGTGGAAGTGCCCTAGGCTCTGTTGCTTTGTTTTTTAGATGTTTCAGGAATCACCATACACTTCTCCCGAGTGGCTGTTGGCAATTTACATCCCGCCCATCAGCATAACAAGGCTCCCAGTTCTCCATGGCCTGTCCTGCCTTTCTGGATTTTACACTTTTTTCAGATGGCCCTTTTGACCTGGGGGAAGTGAGACTTCATTGTAGTGCAGATTTCCTTTGCAAGCTTGCTTGGTTGGCCAAAAAGGGCGTATGCGTTTTTTCCTGAATATATTCAGGAAAAAACGCATACGCCCTTTTTGGCCAAGTGCATCATTGTGGACGTTCTGCCTCTTTTCCTATGCTTTAAATGCAATTCCAGTCTACCTCCTGAAATCGGTTTCCTGCAATTCTGCCCCGCTTTCAAGTCCTCTTGGCAGCCTTACTTCAGTATAGTTTTGGACGATAGCTGTCATTTATAACTCTGCAGGTTTGTGAATTACAGTGCCCCTGAGCTCCTTTCTTCAACTCGCTTTCTTGTGAGCTGGCCGCAACACCGCAGGATTGCTTCAGGCCCTAATCTGGTTCCGGCACGGCATGCTGAGCCTTTCGTTAATTCCTCTTCCTGGTGGGAAATGAGAGTTAAATTTGCCCGTCCAGACACCTCCAGCTAGTCTCTCATTGGTTCTCCCTATTCCTGTTCATCTTCCTCAGAAATTGCAAATGGGCCAAACAGGAGGTTAAAGGCACTGACTCTCCAAGTCGGGAGAGTGTTAGTAAAGCGTCTGGAATGTTGCACCCGAGTACCAGGGGACGAGAACTGAGACATATTGGAACACGTCTCCCGATCACACGGTTGATCATACTCTGGGTTCCACGTGCATGTTTTAGCTGAAGGAAGAATCCCTTAAACCTGGAGAGTTGAGACCCGTGGAATGGGTACCATGCAATATGACTTCAAAGGGTCTTCATTTGCTCACCGAACCTCTCCAATCCTATCACTGCTGCGTTTATGCCCCTGTACACACGCTTGATTTTCTTTCAGAGACATAGCAATCCATAGGTTTTAAGATACTTACTAGTCAGGTACATTCTTAGGCGTTTAATATGGGCTGTTGAGTCCATTTCGTTGAGCAAAGAGTAGTTCTTGTCTATTCCATATTTGGCTTAAGGAACTTTATCTGTGCTCATTTCAATCTCTGGTTTTATGCAGCACCCCAACTCACCTTTCCCCTTAAGCAAGCATAAGTTGGTTTTCTAAATTTGAGACCCTGTTCTGTTTTGTAATCCAGTTCCTGTGTAGCCAAGTTTACATCCCGTGTATTAGTGATATCTTATGATATTTCTTTTTCTGTGTGACTTATTTCAGTTAGAATCATCATACCTGAATCCACTCATTATGCTGCTATGGGCCTGATGACATAGATTTCACTGCTGAGTGATATTGCATTGTACGTATGTACCACAACTTCTTTATCCATTTTTCACTTTCTGCGCTGTTGAACTTGTACCGTAAACGAGGTTCTTGTAAACAGAGCCGTCCCAAACTTTGGGGTGGCTGTGTCTTTTTGATTTTAATTCCCCTAAGCTATAGGACCATAAGTGGAAGTGCCCTAGGCTCTGTTGCTTTGTTATTTAGATGTTTCAGGAATCACCATACACTTCTCCCGAGTGGCTGTTGGCAATTTACATCTCGCCCATCAGCATAACAAGGCTCCCAGTTCTCCATGGCCTGTCCTGCCTTTCTGGATTTTACACTTTTTTCAGATGGCCCTTTTGACCTGGGGGAAGTGAGACTTCATTGTAGTGCAGATTTCCTTTGCAAGCTTGCTTGGTTGGCCAAAAAGGGCGTATGCGTTTTTTCCTGAATATATTCAGGAAAAAACGCATACGCCCTTTTTGGCCAGGTGCATCATTGTGGACGTTCTGCCTCTTTTCCTATGCTTTAAATGCAATTCCAGTCTACCTCCTGAAATCGGTTTCCTGCAATTCTGCCCCGCTTTCAAGTCCTCTTGGCAGCCTTCCTTCAGTATATTTTTGGACGATAGCTGTCATTTATAACTCTGCAGGTTTGTGAATTACAGTGCCCCTGAGCTCCTTTCTTCAACTCGCTTTCTTGTGAGCTGGCCGCAACACTGCAGGATTGCTTCAGGCCCTAATCTGGTTCCGGCACGGCACGCTGAGCCTTTGGTTAATTCCTCTTCCTGGTGGGAAATGAGAGTTAAATTTGCCCGTCCAGACACCTCCAGCTAGTCTCTCATTGGTCCTCCCTATTCCTGTTCATCTTCTGCAGAAATGGCAAACTGGGCCAAACAGGAGGTTAAAGGCACTGACTCTCCAAGTCGGGAGAGGGTTAGTAAAGCGTCTGGAATGTTGCACCCGAGTACCAGGGGACGAGAACTGAGACATATTGGAACACGTCTCCCGATCACACGGTTGATCATACTCTGGGTTCCACGTGCATGTTTTAGCTGAAGGAAGAATCCCTTAAACCTGGAGAGTTGAGACCCGTGGAATGGGTACCATGCAATATGACTTCAAAGGGTCTTCATTTGCTCACCGAACCTCTCCAGTCCTATCACTGTTGTGTTTATGCCCCTGTACACATGCTTGATTTTCTTTCAGAGACATAGCAATCCATAGGTTTTAAGATACTTACTATTCAGGTACATTCTTAGGCGTTTAATATGGGGTGTTGAGTCCATTTCGTTGAGCAAGGAGTAGTTCTTCTCTATTCCATATTTGGCTTAAGGAACTCTATCTGTGCTCATTTCAATCTCTGGTTTTATGCAGCACCCCAACTCACCTTTCCCCTTAAGCAAGCATAAGTCGGTTTTCTAAATTTGAGACCCTGTTCTGTTTTGTAATCCAGTTCCTGTGTAGCCAAGTTTACATTCCGTGTATTAGTGATATCTTATGATATATCTTTTTCTGTGTGACTTATTTCAGTTAGAATCATCATACCTGAATCCACTCATTATGCTGCTACGGGCCTGATGACATAGATTTCACTGCTGAGTAATATTGCATTGTACGTATGTACCACAACTTCTTTATCCATTTTTCACTTTCTGCGATATTGAACTTGTACTGTAAACGAGGTTCTTGTAAACAGAGCCATCCCAAACTGTGGGGTGGCTGTGTCTTTTTTATTTTAATTTCCCTAAGCTATAGGACCATAAGTGGAAGTGCCCTAGGCTCTGTTGCTTTGTTTTTTAGATGTTTCAGGAAACATCATACACCTCTCCGGAGTGGCTCTTGGCAATTTACATCCCGCCCATCAGCATAACAAGGCTCCCAGTTCTCCATGGCCTGTCGTGCCTTTCTGGATTTTACACTTTTTTCAGGTGGCCTTTTTGACCGGGGGAAGTGAGACTTCATTGTAGTGCAGATTTCCTTTGCAAGCTTGCTTGGTTGGCCAAAAAGGGCGTATGCGTTTTTTCCTGAACATATTCAGGAAAAAATGCATACGCACTTTTTAACCAAGTGCATCATTGTGGACGTTCTGCCTCTTTTCCTATGCTTTAAATGCAATTCCAGTCTACATCCTGAAATCGATTTCCTGCAATTCTGCCCCGCTTTCAAGTCCTCTTGGCAGCCTTACTTCAGTATATTTTTGGATGATAGCTGTCATTTATAACTCTGCAGGTTTGTGAATTACAGTGTCCCTGAGCTCCTTTCTTCAACTCGCTTTCTTGTGAGCTGGCCGCAACACTGCAGGATTGCTTCAGGACTTAATCGGGTTCCGGCACGGCACGCTGAGCCTTTGGTTAATTCCTCTTCCTGGTGGGAAATGAGAGTTAAATTTGCCCGTCCAGACACCTCCAGCTAGTCTCTCATTGGTTCTCCCTATTCCTGTTCATCTTCCGCAGAAATGGCAAACTGGGCCAAACAGGAGGTTAAAGGCACTGACTCTCCAAGGCGGGAGAGTGTTAGTAAAGCGTCTGGAATGTTACACCCGAGTACCAGGGGATGAGAACTGAGACATATTGGAACACGTCTCCCGATCACATGGTTGATAATACTCTGGGTTCCACGTGCATGTTTTAGCTGAAGGAAGAATCCCTTAAACCTGGAGAGTTGAGACCCGTGGAATGGGTACCATGCAATATGACTTCAAAGGGTCTTCATTTGCTCACCGAACCTCTCCAGTCCTATCACTGCTGTGTTTATGCCCCTGTACACACGCTTGATTTTCTTTCAGAGACATAGCAATCCATAGGTATTAAGATACTTACTAGTCAGGTACATTCTTTGGCGTTTAATATGGGGTGTTGAGTCCATTTCGTTGAGCAAGGAGTAGTTCTTGTCTATTCCATATTTGGCTTAAGGAACTCTATCTGTGCTCATTTCAATCTCTGGCTTTATGCAGCACCCCAACTCACCTTTCCCCTTAAGCAAGCATAAGTTGGTTTTCTAAATTTGAGACCCTGTTCTGTTTTGTAATCCAGTTCCTGTGTAGCCAAGTTTACATTCCGTGTATTAGTGATATCTTATGATATTTCTTTTTCTGTGTGACTTATTTCAGTTAGAATCATCATACCTGAATCCACTCATTATGCTGCTACGGGCCTGATGACATAGATTTCATTGCTGAGTGATATTGTATTGTACATAAGTACCACAACTTCTTTATCCATTTTTCACTTTCTGCGATATTGAACTTGTACTGTAAATGAGGTTCTTGTAAACAGAGCCGTCCCAAACTTTGGGGTGGCTGTGTCTTTTTGATTTTAATTCCCCTAAGCTATAGGACCATAAGTGGAAGTGCCCTAGGCTATGTTGCTTTGTTTTTTAGATGTTTCAGGAATCACCATACACTTCTCCCTAGTGGCTGTTGGCAATTTACATCCCGCCCATCAGCATAACAAGGCTCCCAGTTCTCCATGGCCTGTCCTGCCTTTCTGGATTTTACACTTTTTTCAGATGGCCCTTTTGACCTGGGGGAAGTGAGACTTCATTGTAGTGCAGATTTCCTTTGCAAGCTTGCTTGGTTGGCCAAAAAGGGCGTATGCGTTTTTTCCTGAATATATTCAGGAAAAAACGCATACGCCCTTTTTGGCCAAGTGCATCATTGTGGACGTTCTGCCTCTTTTCCTATGCTTTAAATGCAATTCCAGTCTACCTCCTGAAATCGGTTTCCTGCAATTCTGCCCCGCTTTCAAGTCCTCTTGGCAGCCTTACTTCAGTATAGTTTTGGACGATAGCTGTCATTTATAACTCTGCAGGTTTGTGAATTACAGTGCCCCTGAGCTCCTTTCTTCAACTCGCTTTCTTGTGAGCTGGCCGCAACACCGGAGGATTGCTTCAGGCCCTAATCTGGTTCCGGCACGGCATGCTGAGCCTTTCGTTAATTCCTCTTCCTGGTGGGAAATGAGAGTTAAATTTGCCCGTCCAGACACCTCCAGCTAGTCTCTCATTGGTTCTCCCTATTCCTGTTCATCTTCCTCAGAAATTGCAAATGGGCCAAACAGGAGGTTAAAGGCACTGACTCTCCAAGTCGGGAGAGTGTTAGTAAAGCGTCTGGAATGTTGCACCCGAGTACCAGGGGACGAGAACTGAGACATATTGGAACACGTCTCCCGATCACACGGTTGATCATACTCTGGGTTCCACGTGCATGTTTTAGCTGAAGGAAGAATCCCTTAAACCTGGAGAGTTGAGACCCGTGGAATGGGTACCATGCAATATGACTTCAAAGGGTCTTCATTTGCTCACCGAACCTCTCCAATCCTATCACTGCTGCCTTTATGCCCCTGTACACACGCTTGATTTTCTTTCAGAGACATAGCAATCCATAGGTTTTAAGGTACTTACTAGTCAGGTACATTCTTAGGCGTTTAATATGGGGTGTTGAGTCCATTTCGTTGAGCAAGGAGTAGTTCTTGTCTATTCCATATTTGGCTTAAGGAACTTTATCTGTGCTCATTTCAATCTCTGGTTTTATGCAGCACCCCAACTCACCTTTCCCCTTAAGCAAGCATAAGTTGGTTTTCTAAATTTGAGACCCTGTTCTGTTTTGTAATCCAGTTCCTGTGTAGCCAAGTTTACATCCCGTGTATTAGTGATATCTTATGATATTTCTTGTTCTGTGTGACTTATTTCAGTTAGAATCATCATACCTGAATCCACTCATTATGCTGCTATGGGCCTGATGACATAGATTTCACTGCTGAGTGATATTGCATTGTACGTAAGTACCACAACTTCTTTATCCATTTTTCACTTTCTGCGCTGTTGAACTTGTACCGTAAACGACGTTCTTGTAAACAGAGCCGTCCCAAACTTTGGGGTGGCTGTGTCTTTTTGATTTTAATTCCCCTAAGCTATAGGACCATAAGTGGAAGTGCCCTAGGCTCTGTTGCTTTGTTTTTTAGATGTTTCAGGAATCACCATACACTTCTCCCGAGTGGCTGTTGGCAATTTACATCCTGCCCATCAGCATAACAAGGCTCCCAGTTCTCCATGGCCTGTCCTGCCTTTCTGGATTTTACACTTTTTTCAGATGGCCCTTTTGACCTGGGGGAAGTGAGACTTCATTGTAGTGCAGATTTCCTTTGCAAGCTTGCTTGGTTGGCCAAAAAGGGCATATGCGTTTTTTCCTGAATATATTCAGGAAAAAACGCATACGCCCTTTTTGGCCAAGTGCATCATTGTGGACGTTCTGCCTCTTTTCCTATGCTTTAAATGCAATTCCAGTCTACCTCCTGAAATCGGTTTCCTGCAATTCTGCCCCGCTTTCAAGTCCTCTTGGCAGCCTTCCTTCAGTATATTTTTGGACGATAGCTGTCATTTATAACTCTGCAGGTTTGTGAATTCCAGTGTCCCTGAGCTCCTTTCTTCAACTCGCTTTCTTGTGAGCTGGCCGCAACACCGCAGGATTGCTTCAGGCCCTAATCTGGTTCCGGCACGGCACGTTGAACCTTTGGTTAATTCCTCTTCCTGGTGGGAAATGAGAGTTAAATTTGCCCGTCCAGACACCTCCAGCTAGTCTCTCATTGGTTCTCCCTATTCCTGTTCATCTTCCCGAGAAATTGCAAACTGGGCCAAACAGGAGGTTAAAGGCACTGACTCTCCAAGTCGGGAGAGTGTTAGTAAAGCGTCTGGAATGTTGCACCCGAGTACCAGGGGACGAGAACTGAGACATATTGGAACACGTCTCCCGATCACACGGTGGATCATACTCTGGGTTCCACGTGCATGTTCTAACTGAAGGAAGAATCCCTTAAAACTGGAGAGATGAGACCCGAGGAATGGGTACCATGCAATATGACTTCAAAGGGTCTTCATTTCCTCACCGAACCTCTCCAATCCTATCACTGCTGTGTTTATGCCCCTGTACACACGCTTGATTTTCTTTCAGAGACATAGCAATCCATAGGTTTTAAGATATTTACTGGTCAGGTACATTCCTAGGCGTTTAATATGTGCTGTTGAGTCCATTTCGTTGAGCAAGGAGTAGTTCTTGTCTATTCCATATTTGGCTTAAGGAACTTTATCTGTGCTCATTTCAATCTCTGGTTTTATGCAGCACCCCAACTCACCTTTCCCCTTAAGCAAGCATAAGTCGGTTTTCTAAATTTGAGACCCTGTTCTGTTTTGTAATCCAGTTCCTGTGTAGCCAAGTTTACATTCCGTGTATTAGTGATATCTTATGATATATCTTTTTCTGTGTGACTTATTTCAGTTAGAATCATCATACCTGAATCCACTCATTATGCTGCTACGGGCCTGATGACATAGATTTCACTGCTGAGTAATATTGCATTGTACGTATGTACCACAACTTCTTTATCCATTTTTCACTTTCTGCGATATTGAACTTGTACTGTAAACGAGGTTCTTGTAAACAGAGCCATCCCAAACTGTGGGGTGGCTGTGTCTTTTTTATTTTAATTTCCCTAAGCTATAGGACCATAAGTGGAAGTGCCCTAGGCTCTGTTGCTTTGTTTTTTAGATGTTTCAGGAAACATCATACACCTCTCCGGAGTGGCTCTTGGCAATTTACATCCCGCCCATCAGCATAACAAGGCTCCCAGTTCTCCATGGCCTGTCGTGCCTTTCTGGATTTTACACTTTTTTCAGGTGGCCTTTTTGACCGGGGGAAGTGAGACTTCATTGTAGTGCAGATTTCCTTTGCAAGCTTGCTTGGTTGGCCAAAAAGGGCGTATGCGTTTTTTCCTGAACATATTCAGGAAAAAATGCATACGCACTTTTTAACCAAGTGCATCATTGTGGACGTTCTGCCTCTTTTCCTATGCTTTAAATGCAATTCCAGTCTACATCCTGAAATCGATTTCCTGCAATTCTGCCCCGCTTTCAAGTCCTCTTGGCAGCCTTACTTCAGTATATTTTTGGATGATAGCTGTCATTTATAACTCTGCAGGTTTGTGAATTACAGTGTCCCTGAGCTCCTTTCTTCAACTCGCTTTCTTGTGAGCTGGCCGCAACACTGCAGGATTGCTTCAGGACTTAATCGGGTTCCGGCACGGCACGCTGAGCCTTTGGTTAATTCCTCTTCCTGGTGGGAAATGAGAGTTAAATTTGCCCGTCCAGACACCTCCAGCTAGTCTCTCATTGGTTCTCCCTATTCCTGTTCATCTTCCGCAGAAATGGCAAACTGGGCCAAACAGGAGGTTAAAGGCACTGACTCTCCAAGTCGGGAGAGTGTTAGTAAAGCGTCTGGAATGTTACACCCGAGTACCAGGGGATGAGAACTGAGACATATTGGAACACGTCTCCCGATCACATGGTTGATAATACTCTGGGTTCCACGTGCATGTTTTAGCTGAAGGAAGAATCCCTTAAACCTGGAGAGTTGAGACCCGTGGAATGGGTACCATGCAATATGACTTCAAAGGGTCTTCATTTGCTCACCGAACCTCTCCAATCCTATCACTGCTGCCTTTATGCCCCTGTACACACGCTTGATTTTCTTTCAGAGACATAGCAATCCATAGGTATTAAGATACTTACTAGTCAGGTACATTCTTTGGCGTTTAATATGGGGTGTTGAGTCCATTTCGTTGAGCAAGGAGTAGTTCTTGTCTATTCCATATTTGGCTTAAGGAACTCTATCTGTGCTCATTTCAATCTCTGGCTTTATGCAGCACCCCAACTCACCTTTCCCCTTAAGCAAGCATAAGTTGGTTTTCTAAATTTGAGACCCTGTTCTGTTTTGTAATCCAGTTCCTGTGTAGCCAAGTTTACATTCCGTGTATTAGTGATATCTTATGATATATCTTTTTCTGTGTGACTTATTTCAGTTAGAATCATCATACCTGAATCCACTCATTATGCTGCTACGGGCCTGATGACATAGATTTCACTGCTGAGTAATATTGCATTGTACGTATGTACCACAACTTCTTTATCCATTTTTCACTTTCTGCGATATTGAACTTGTACTGTAAACGAGGTT
Organism: Leucopleurus acutus; assembly: GCF_964270905.1. Classification (NCBI taxonomy): domain Eukaryota; kingdom Metazoa; phylum Chordata; class Mammalia; order Artiodactyla; family Delphinidae; genus Leucopleurus; species Leucopleurus acutus. The sequence goes on along the minus strand of NW_028138857.1, from coordinate 26,567 downwards.
CTTGTAAACAGAGCCATCCCAAACTGTGGGGTGGCTGTGTCTTTTTTATTTTAATTTCCCTAAGCTATAGGACCATAAGTGGAAGTGCCCTAGGCTCTGTTGCTTTGTTTTTTAGATGTTTCAGGAAACATCATACACCTCTCCGGAGTGGCTCTTGGCAATTTACATCCCGCCCATCAGCATAACAAGGCTCCCAGTTCTCCATGGCCTGTCGTGCCTTTCTGGATTTTACACTTTTTTCAGGTGGCCTTTTTGACCGGGGGAAGTGAGACTTCATTGTAGTGCAGATTTCCTTTGCAAGCTTGCTTGGTTGGCCAAAAAGGGCGTATGCGTTTTTTCCTGAACATATTCAGGAAAAAATGCATACGCACTTTTTAACCAAGTGCATCATTGTGGACGTTCTGCCTCTTTTCCTATGCTTTAAATGCAATTCCAGTCTACATCCTGAAATCGATTTCCTGCAATTCTGCCCCGCTTTCAAGTCCTCTTGGCAGCCTTACTTCAGTATATTTTTGGATGATAGCTGTCATTTATAACTCTGCAGGTTTGTGAATTACAGTGTCCCTGAGCTCCTTTCTTCAACTCGCTTTCTTGTGATCTGGCCGCAACACTGCAGGATTGCTTCAGGACTTAATCGGGTTCCGGCACGGCACGCTGAGCCTTTGGTTAATTCCTCTTCCTGGTGGGAAATGAGAGTTAAATTTGCCCATCCAGACACCTCCAGCTAGTCTCTCATTGGTTCTCCCTATTCCTGTTCATCTTCCGCAGAAATGGCAAACTGGGCCAAACAGGAGGTTAAAGGCACTGACTCTCCAAGTCGGGAGAGTGTTAGTAAAGCGTCTGGAATGTTACACCCGAGTACCAGGGGATGAGAACTGAGACATATTGGAACACGTCTCCCGATCACATGGTTGATAATACTCTGGGTTCCACGTGCATGTTTTAGCTGAAGGAAGAATCCCTTAAACCTGGAGAGTTGAGACCCGTGGAATGGGTACCATGCAATATGACTTCAAAGGGTCTTCATTTGCTCACCGAACCTCTCCAGTCCTATCACTGCTGTGTTTATGCCCCTGTACACACGCTTGATTTTCTTTCAGAGACATAGCAATCCATAGGTATTAAGATACTTACTAGTCAGGTACATTCTTTGGCGTTTAATATGGGGTGTTGAGTCCATTTCGTTGAGCAAGGAGTAGTTCTTGTCTATTCCATATTTGGCTTAAGGAACTCTATCTGTGCTCATTTCAATCTCTGGCTTTATGCAGCACCCCAACTCACCTTTCCCCTTAAGCAAGCATAAGTTGGTTTTCTAAATTTGAGACCCTGTTCTGTTTTGTAATCCAGTTCCTGTGTAGCCAAGTTTACATTCCGTGTATTAGTGATATCTTATGATATTTCTTTTTCTGTGTGACTTATTTCAGTTAGAATCATCATACCTGAATCCACTCATTATGCTGCTACGGGCCTGATGACATAGATTTCATTGCTGAGTGATATTGTATTGTACATAAGTACCACAACTTCTTTATCCATTTTTCACTTTCTGCGATATTGAACTTGTACTGTAAATGAGGTTCTTGTAAACAGAGCCGTCCCAAACTTTGGGGTGGCTGTGTCTTTTTGATTTTAATTCCCCTAAGCTATAGGACCATAAGTGGAAGTGCCCTAGGCTATGTTGCTTTGTTTTTTAGATGTTTCAGGAATCACCATACACTTCTCCCTAGTGGCTGTTGGCAATTTACATCCCGCCCATCAGCATAACAAGGCTCCCAGTTCTCCATGGCCTGTCCTGCCTTTCTGGATTTTACACTTTTTTCAGATGGCCCTTTTGACCTGGGGGAAGTGAGACTTCATTGTAGTGCAGATTTCCTTTGCAAGCTTGCTTGGTTGGCCAAAAAGGGCGTATGCGTTTTTTCCTGAATATATTCAGGAAAAAACGCATACGCCCTTTTTGGCCAAGTGCATCATTGTGGACGTTCTGCCTCTTTTCCTATGCTTTAAATGCAATTCCAGTCTACCTCCTGAAATCGGTTTCCTGCAATTCTGCCCCGCTTTCAAGTCCTCTTGGCAGCCTTACTTCAGTATAGTTTTGGACGATAGCTGTCATTTATAACTCTGCAGGTTTGTGAATTACAGTGCCCCTGAGCTCCTTTCTTCAACTCGCTTTCTTGTGAGCTGGCCGCAACACCGGAGGATTGCTTCAGGCCCTAATCTGGTTCCGGCACGGCATGCTGAGCCTTTCGTTAATTCCTCTTCCTGGTGGGAAATGAGAGTTAAATTTGCCCGTCCAGACACCTCCAGCTAGTCTCTCATTGGTTCTCCCTATTCCTGTTCATCTTCCTCAGAAATTGCAAATGGGCCAAACAGGAGGTTAAAGGCACTGACTCTCCAAGTCGGGAGAGTGTTAGTAAAGCGTCTGGAATGTTGCACCCGAGTACCAGGGGACGAGAACTGAGACATATTGGAACACGTCTCCCGATCACACGGTTGATCATACTCTGGGTTCCACGTGCATGTTTTAGCTGAAGGAAGAATCCCTTAAACCTGGAGAGTTGAGACCCGTGGAATGGGTACCATGCAATATGACTTCAAAGGGTCTTCATTTGCTCACCGAACCTCTCCAATCCTATCACTGCTGCCTTTATGCCCCTGTACACACGCTTGATTTTCTTTCAGAGACATAGCAATCCATAGGTTTTAAGATACTTACTAGTCAGGTACATTCTTAGGCGTTTAATATGGGGTGTTGAGTCCATTTCGTTGAGCAAGGAGTAGTTCTTGTCTATTCCATATTTGGCTTAAGGAACTTTATCTGTGCTCATTTCAATCTCTGGTTTTATGCAGCACCCCAACTCACCTTTCCCCTTAAGCAAGCATAAGTTGGTTTTCTAAATTTGAGACCCTGTTCTGTTTTGTAATCCAGTTCCTGTGTAGCCAAGTTTACATCCCGTGTATTAGTGATATCTTATGATATTTCTTGTTCTGTGTGACTTATTTCAGTTAGAATCATCATACCTGAATCCACTCATTATGCTGCTATGGGCCTGATGACATAGATTTCACTGCTGAGTGATATTGCATTGTACGTAAGTACCACAACTTCTTTATCCATTTTTCACTTTCTGCGCTGTTGAACTTGTACCGTAAACGACGTTCTTGTAAACAGAGCCGTCCCAAACTTTGGGGTGGCTGTGTCTTTTTGATTTTAATTCCCCTAAGCTATAGGACCATAAGTGGAAGTGCCCTAGGCTCTGTTGCTTTGTTTTTTAGATGTTTCAGGAATCACCATACACTTCTCCCGAGTGGCTGTTGGCAATTTACATCCCGCCCATCAGCATAACAAGGCTCCCAGTTCTCCATGGCCTGTCCTGCCTTTCTGGATTTTACACTTTTTTCAGATGGCCCTTTTGACCTGGGGGAAGTGAGACTTCATTGTAGTGCAGATTTCCTTTGCAAGCTTGCTTGGTTGGCCAAAAAGGGCGTATGCGTTTTTTCCTGAATATATTCAGGAAAAAACGCATACGCCCTTTTTGGCCAAGTGCATCATTGTGGACGTTCTGCCTCTTTTCCTATGCTTTAAATGCAATTCCAGTCTACCTCCTGAAATCGGTTTCCTGCAATTCTGCCCCGCTTTCAAGTCCTCTTGGCAGCCTTCCTTCAGTATATTTTTGGACGATAGCTGTCATTTATAACTCTGCAGGTTTGTGAATTCCAGTGCCCCTGAGCTCCTTTCTTCAACTCGCTTTCTTGTGAGCTGGCCGCAACACCGCAGGATTGCTTCAGGCCCTAATCTGGTTCCGGCACGGCACGTTGAACCTTTGGTTAATTCCTCTTCCTGGTGGGAAATGAGAGTTAAATTTGCCCGTCCAGACACCTCCAGCTAGTCTCTCATTGGTTCTCCCTATTCCTGTTCATCTTCCGGAGAAATTGCAAACTGGGCCAAACAGGAGGTTAAAGGCACTGACTCTCCAAGTCGGGAGAGTGTTAGTAAAGCGTCTGGAATGTTGCACCCGAGTACCAGGGGACGAGAACTGAGACATATTGGAACACGTCTCCCGATCACACGGTGGATCATACTCTGGGTTCCACGTGCATGTTCTAACTGAAGGAAGAATCCCTTAAAACTGGAGAGTTGAGACCCGAGGAATGGGTACCATGCAATATGACTTCAAAGGGTCTTCATTTCCTCACCGAACCTCTCCAATCCTATCAATGCTGTGTTTATGCCCCTGTACACACGCTTGATTTTCTTTCAGAGACATAGCAATCCATAGGTTTTAAGATATTTACTGGTCAGGTACATTCCTAGGCGTTTAATATGTGCTGTTGAGTCCATTTCGTTGAGCAAGGAGTAGTTCTTGTCTATTCCATATTTGGCTTAAGGAACTTTATCTGTGCTCATTTCAATCTCTGGTTTTATGCAGCACCCCAACTCACCTTTCCCCTTAAGCAAGCATAAGTTGGTTTTCTAAATTTGAGACCCTGTTCTGTTTTGTAATCCAGTTCCTGTGTAGCCAAGTTTATATTCCGTGTATTAGTGATATCTTATGATATTTCTTTTTCTGTGTGACTTATTTCAGTTAGAATCATCATACCTGAATCCACTCATTATGCTGCTACGGGCCTGATGACATAGATTTCATTCCTGAGTGATATTGCATTGTACGTAAGTACCACAACTTCTTTATCCATTTTTCACTTTCTGCGATATTGAACTTGTCCCGTAAACGAGGTTCTTGTAAACAGAGCCGTCCCAAACTTTGGGTTGGCTGTGTCTTTTTTATTTTAATTTCCCTAAGCTATAGGACCATAAGTGGAAGTGCCCTAGACTCTGTTGCTTTGTTTTTAGATGTTTCAGGAAACACAATACACTTCTGCCAAGTGGTTGTTGGCAATTTACATCCCGCCCATCAGCATAACAAGGCTCCCAGTTCTCCATGGCCTGTCCTGCATTTCTGGATTTTACAGTTTTAACAGATGACCCTTCTGACCGAGGACAAGTGAGACTTCATTGTAGTGCAGATTTCCTTTGCAAGCTTGCTTGGTTTTCCAAAAAGGGCGTATGCGTTTTTTCCTGAATATATTCAGGAAAAAATGCATACGCCCTTTTTGGCCAAGTGCATCATTGTGGACGTTCTGCCTCTTTTCCTATGCTTTAATTGCAATTCCAGTCCACCTACTGAAATCAATTTCCTGCAATTCTGTCCCGCTTTCAAGTCCTCTTGGCAGCCTTACTTCAGTATATTTTGGACGATAGCTGTCATTTATAACTCTGCAGGTTTGTGAATTACAGTGCCCCTGAGCTCCTTTCTTCAACTCGCTTTCTTGTGAGCTGGCCGCAACACCGCAGGATTGCTTCAGGCCCTAATCTGGTTCCGGCACGGCACGCTGAGCCTTTGGTTAATTCCTCTTCCTAGTGGGAAATGAGAGTTAAATTTGCCCGTCCAGACACCTCCAGCTAGTCTCTCATTGGTCCTCCCTATTCCTGTTCATCTTCCGCAGAAATGGCAAACTGGGCCAAACAGGAGGTTAAAGGCACTGACTCTCCAAGTCGGGAGAGTGTTAGTAAAGCGTCTGGAATGTTGCACCCGAGTACCAGGGGACGAGAACTGAGACATATTGGAACACATATCCCGATCACAAGGTTGATCATACTCTGGGTTCCACATGCATGTTTTAGCTGAAGGAAGAATTCCTTAAACCTGGAGAGTTGAGACCCGTGGAATGGGTACCATGCAATATGACTTCAAAGGGTCTTCATTTGCTCACCGAACCTCTCCAATCCTATCACTGCTGCGTTTATTGCCCTTTACACACGCTTGATTCTCTTTCGGAGACATAGCAATCCATAGGTTTTAAGATATTTACTAATCAGGTACATTCTTAGGCGTTTAATATGGGGTGTTGAGTCCATCTCGTTGAGCAAGGAGTAGCTCTTGTCTATTCCATATTTGGCTTAAGGAACTTTATCTGTGCTCATTTCAATCTCTGGTTTTATGCAGCACCCCAACTCACCTTTCCCCTTAAGCAAGCATAAGTCGGTTTTCTAAATTTGAGACCCTGTTCTGTTTTGTAATTCAGTTCCTGTGTAGCCAAGTTTACATTCCGTGTATTAGTGATATCTTATGATGTTTCTTTTTCTGTGTGACTTATTTCAGTTAGAATCATCATACCTGAATCCACTCATTATGCTGCTACGGGCCTGATGACATAGATTTCATTGCTGAGTGATATTGCATTGTACGTAAGCACCACAACTTCTTTATCCATTTTTCACTTTCTGCGATATTGAACTTGTACCGTAAACGACGTTCTTGTAAACAGAGCCGTCCCAAACTTTGGGGTGGCTGTGTCTTTTTGATTTTAATTTCCCTAAGCTATAGGACCATAAGTGGAAGTGCCCTAGGCTCTGTTGCTTTGTTTTTAGATGTTTCAGGAAACACCATACACTTCTCCCAAGTGGCTATTGGCAATTTACATCCCGCCCATCAGCATAACAAGGCTCCCAGTTCTCCATGGCCTGTCCTGCATTTCTGGATTTTACACTTTTTACAGATGGCCCTTCTGACCGGGGAGAAGTGAGACTTCATTGTAGTGCAGATTTCCTTTGCAAGCTTTCTTGGTTTTCCAAATAAGGCGTATGTATTTTTTCCTGAATATATTCAGGAAAAAACGCATACACCCTTTTAGGCCAAGTGCATCATTGTGGACGTTCTGCCTCTTTTCCTATGCTTTAAATGCAATTCCAGTCTACCTCCTGAAATCGGTTTCCTGCAATTCTGCCTTGCTTTCAATGCCTCTTCATAGCCTTTCCTCAATATACTTTTTGAAAATAGTTGGCCTTTATAATTCTGCACGTTTTTGAATTGCAGTTGCCCTTAGCTCCATTTTTCAGCTCTTATTTTTGTGATATTCCCTCATAACCACAGGATTCCTTCAGGCCCTATACCTCTTCTGGTATGCCTTGCTGTGCCTTTGGTTAATTCTGCTTACTGATGTTAAATTAGAGTGACATGTGCCCATTGAAACCGCTACAGCTAGGTTCTCACTGGTTCCCCCTATTCCCATTCATCCTCCGCACTAACTGCAGACTGTGCGATACCGGAACTTAAAGGCATTGACTCTCCATGTGGGGTTTTTGTTAGTAAAGCGGAATGAATGTCGATCCGGAGCCCCAGGAGAGGAACAATGAGGTGCGTTTTAGAAACCTTTCCCGATCATATGGTATACCTGTCGCTGGGTTTCCCAAGCATGGTTTAGCTGTAGGAAGATTCCCTTCAACCTGGAGTGTTGGGACCCTTGGAATGAGTAGCATGAAGTATTGCATTAAACTTTCGGCAGTTGCTCACCAAAGCTCACCAATCCTCTCAGCCCCAAGTGTCCAGCCTTATGTCTTATCCAGCTGTGGGTTTATATGTGGTCAATCCAGGTTGCATCACAGCCCCTGAGCGAATATTGTAAGAATTTTTCTCTCTTTCATTGTTTCTGCGTTTTGTTTTTAAAATTTATTTCTATAATGGGGTTTAGCTCATTTTCACTGCTGTGTTTGTGCTGCTCTGCACACACTTGATTCCCTTATGAAGATATGTCAATACATGGGTCTTAAGATTCTTATTACTCAGATTTATTTCTGTGCAGTGTATTGGGTGTGTTGAGGCCAGTTCATTGAGCAAGGTGTAGATCTTGTCTAATACTTATTTGGTTTATTGAACGGTATCTGTGCTAATTTCAAACTCTGGTTTTATGCATCACCCCACCTCTCCTTTCCCCTTAAGCTGACATAAGTGTGTTTTCTAAATGTGAGACACTGTTCTGTTATGTAATTCATTTTTTGTGCAGCCATATTTACCCTCCCTCTATAAGTGATATCTTATGATATGTTTCTTTTTCTGTTTGACTAATTTCAAGTAGTATTATCGGACCTAAATCCACTCTTTATCCTTCTACTAGCCTTATTACATTGATTTCATGGTGAAGAGATATTCCATTGTACATAAGTGCCACATCTTCTTTATCCATTGTTCTCTTTCCTGGGATATTTAAGGTGTACTGAAGTTGAGGTTCTTGTAAACAGAGTAGCCCTAAACTGTGGTGTGCTTGTGTCTTGTTGATTTTTAGACTTCCCTAGATATACTCCCATGATTGGAAGTGTCCTATGCTCTGTAGCTCTGTTTTTTAGATGATTTAGGAACCACCATACACTTCTCCAGAGTGGCTCTCGGCAGTTCACACACTGCCCATCAGCGTATAAAGGCTCCCTGTTCTCCATGGCCTGTCCTGCATTTCTGGTTTTTACAATTGTTTAGGATGGCCCTTTTGACTGGTGGGAAATGAGACTTCTTTGTTGTGCACATTTGCATTGCTTGCTTGCTTCATTGCCCATAAATTGTGTATGCATTTTTTCCTGGATATAATCAGGAAAAAACGCATACGCCCTTTTGGGCCAACTGCATCATTGTCGAAATTCTGCCGCTTTTCATGTGCTTTAAAGACGAGTCCAATCTATCTCTTGAAATCTGTTTCTTGCAATTCTGTCTTGCATTCAGATCCTCTTCTTTGCCTTACCTCAACATATTTTTGGACGTTAGTTTTCATTTATAACTCTGCAGGTTTGTGAATTGCAGTGACCCTGAGCTCCATTTTTTAAGTTGCTCTTTTGTGAGCTGGCCTCAAACCCGCAGGATTGCTTCAGGCCCTATTTTGGCTCGGGCGAGGCGGGCTGAGCCTTTTTGCAATTCTTATTCTTAATGGGAAATTAGAGTGATATGTGCCCGTCCAAACCCCTACAACTATTCTCTCATTGGTTCCCCCTCTTCCCGTTCATCCTCCTCACAATTTGCAAAATGTGTGAAACAGAAGTTGAAATGTGCTGATTCTCCAAGTGGGGAGATTCTAAGTAACGTGGCTGGAATGGTGAACAGGAGCACCTGGAGAGGATAAATGAGCTGCATTTTAGACACATCTCCCGATCACATGGTGTACAGTCCTCTGGGTTTTCCATGCATGTTTTAGCTGTAGGAAGATCCCTTGAACCTGCAGATTTGGGACCCATTGAATGGGTACCAGGTAGTATTACTTTAAAGGGTGTGCATTTCCTCACCCAACCTCACATTTCTCTTAGTGCAAACAGTTTCCAGCCTTATGTCTCATCCTGCTGTGGGTCTAGACGTGTTCAATCCATGTTGCATCACCGTCCCTGAGGAAAAGTTGTAAGAGGTTTTCTCTGTCTCTCTGTCGTTTATTTTTTTCAATTTATTACTATATTGGTTACAGCTGATTTTCAAAGCTCTGTTTCTTGCTGCTGTACATCCACTTGATTCACGTACAGAGAGACATCAGTAAATTCTTTTTCAGATTCTTACCAGTCGTATATATTCTTTTCCAGTGACTTGAGTGTGCTGAGTGCAGTTCTTTTAGCTACCGTGTAGGCCTTGTTGATTATCAGTTTGGTATTTGGAATGGTATCTTTGCTAATTTCGACCTCTTGGATGATGTCTCACCCCTCCCCACCTTTCCCGTTTAGCAGCCTTATGCGTGTTTTCTACATATTTGACTATGTTTTTGTTTTGTAATTTATTTCATGTGTAGCTATTTTGGATTCCACCTTTAAGTGATATCTTATGATATGTGTCTTTTTCTTTTTGAATTATGTCACTTAGAATGATCATACGTAACTCCTCTGGAGTTGTTACAACTGGCCATATTTCATTGATTTCCAGGCTGAGTAATATTCCACTCTACATAAGTACCACATCTCTATCCATGTTTTCCCTCCAGAGACATTTAAGTTATATCCTAGTCGAGGATCTTTTAAACAGAGAGGCGGTAAACATTGGGGTGCCTGTGTCCTCTCGATTTTTGTTTTTCCCAAGATATACGCCCATGAGTGCAAGTGCCCTATGCTCTGTAGCTCATTTTTTAGATGCTTTAGTAAACACAATACACTTCTCCAGAATGGCCGTTGGCAATATACAGTTCCACTATAAGTCTCACAGGGCTCCCTCTTCTCCTTGCCCTGTCCTGCATTTCTGTTGTTTACGCTTTATGAGGATGGCTCTTCTGACTGATCTGAAGTGATATCTTTTGTAGTATTGATTTCCAGTGCCCACCTGTTTGGTTGGCTAAAAAAGTGTATGCCCTTTTCTTGAATATATACAGAAAAAAACGCATACACCCTTTTTGGCCAACTGCAATGTTGGCAATGTTCAGCCCCTTTTCTTGTGCTTAATGGTGAGTCCTTTCTACCTCCTCAAATCCCTTTCCTGCCATTCTCCCTTGCTTACAAGTCCTTTTCTCTGACTTTCCTCAAGACATTTTTCAGTGATAGATATTTTCAACTCTGCAGTTTCGTGAATTTTACTGCCCCTGAGTTCCATTGTTCAACTTGTGTTTATGGGAACTGGCCACAAAGCAGCGGGATTTCCTCAAGCCCTATACTGTTTCCATGGGCAACCCTAGCCTTTGGTCAATTCGTCTTCCTGATTGGAAATTAGAGTGACATGTGCCTGTCTGAACACCTAGGACTTGTCTCTCATTGTTCCTCATCCTTCCGCTTCATCCTCTGGACAAATTCCAAACTGTACGCAACAGGATGTTGACAGTGCTGCCATCTCCAAGTGGGGAGACTGTTAGTAAAGACGCTGGATGGGTGAACCCGAGCACCAGGAGATGAGGAGATGAGATGCCTTTTCCAAACTCTTCCCGATCAGACGGTATACCATCCTCTGGGTGTGACAGACATGTTTTAGCAGTAGGAAGAGTCCCATTCATGTAAGGAGAACACCAGGGCTTTTTCAAAATCAGTGTCTCCCCGAAACCCAAACTGGGGAATTTTTTAAGCTACGGCTACACATATGTTCATTAAGGGCCTTGGGAAGTAGGCAGAGTCCAAACTTTAGATGATTGAAGTCTTCAGGGTCAGAAGCACTCACCACCAGCTTCCCTTAGGTTACACTTTAACTGTCATTGATAGATGATGTCAATAAAAATATCTATTCTTTTTCAGATTATTTCCCCTTATAGGTTATTGCAAAATGTTGAGTGTAGTTCCCTGTGCTATACAGTAGTTCCTTGTTGATGATCTATTTTATACATAGCAGTGTGTATGTGTTAATCCCAAACTGTTACTTTATCCCTCCTCCCACCTTTCCCCTTTGGTAATAATAAATTATAAGATTTTATACTTCTCAGAAATGGGAGAGCTGAAAGAGAGGTATCATTTTCAATGGAAAAGCATTTAAAACAAGATTGAAGCTTTAACCAAGATTATTAGATGTACATCTTTGGAAAGAAATCACTTCGTTTCTCTAATATTGACCTGACAAATAAGACAAACCTTTTCACTGAACTTGCTTATAATAAAGTAATGGAAATATCAAATGGAAGTGTTAGAAACATCTTATTTTACCCGAGCCTTATACACTGTTCTATGTTAACTACAGTTTGGCTCACACATCTGTTCATTGAGGTTACAATAGTCTCAATTTCTGTTACTGATCCTCCAGAGTGGACCCCAACAAGTGTCCCCCTGCCCAGTGTCATTGGGGCCAACAGATCGAGGCTGAGTTTGGTTCACAAGCAAAGGAAACTTTATATTTTGATCAGAGAATGGAGAGGTGAGAGCATGCACTACCCCGTGGGCTGTGGGCTGGGCTGCTGTGTAGAGATCCTGTCAGAGTCAGTGGGAGGGAGGGGGCGGAGCTCTCAAGGGCCGGGTTGGCTGCAGCTCAGGCTCTATATCGCGGAGTCTGCACTGGGCCCCAGGAGCTGAGGTGTCGACCCAGCCATTCTGCACTAGGAAATCTGGTCTGAAGTGCCGGGTGTGGAACCTCTGCATGCGAGACCCTAGGAGTATGTGAAATTAGACAAAGCACAAAGGATAAAAAAGGTCAGACTTGACTTTATTGCCCAGATTCCATTTTTATCTCCCAGGGATTTTTAATGGGCTTTGCTGGGGACAAACCCCTCCTCTGCCTTTTGTCCCGTTCCTCATTCTTGGAGTTCTGAGGGTGCAGACCCTTCTTCTGTAACTGCTGAGTGCTGAGTTGGGAGCCCTCATACCCAGGGACGAGGGTCAGAACTTCTCCCCAGCAGCCTCCAGGTGACGTTGATTGTCCCCAGGCCCCCTGCCTCCTTGCTCGTCCGCCTGAGCACCAGCATTGGAAGTGTTATAGATTCTAATGACCTTTAAGGGTCCAGGAAAGAGATGTGCAGAGACGCTGTGGGGGCCGGTTTCACCCCGCCCCACATTTGTTCGGCCACCTTAGGCTGACCGTTTCTGCCAGCCTAGATGCTCTGACCAGTAGTCTGCGCTTTCTTCAATTAGGCCCCTGAATTAACGTACAAACAGCACCAGGTGTCAGAGCCCTGCCCGCTCAACTCCCAGACAGTCCAGGGTCAGTGGTGATCAAGGACCATGATGGCCACTGAGTCAGCAGCCTTTTGAAGTAAACAGGAGTCCAGCCAGTCTTATTGGCCACCATCAGCATGGTGTCTGTAGGCTTTTCTATGGTGACAGTATGATATACGGTTCCCCCACCAAGATTATTAGCTCCCCTCTGGGTGCAGTAAGTCCTGCAAGCAGTAGTCTACTCTTTTGGGACACACTCTTGTTGTTTTATGAGAGAAACTCCAGGTCAAGTGATGTTCACACGAGTCGTCATGGTGCCCTGTTGCCCCCGGTTATCTCTCTGGATGTTGGAGTTGGAGGGCCTCCTCACTCGAGGTTGGTGTGCCCACGGAGCGAACCCTGCAACTTCAGGGTATGGTTGGTGGTAGGATCACCACGTGGGGTCCTTTTCCCTTAGGAGGGAGGTGGCCTTTAGGGCTGCTGATTTCCAGGTTTTTAGATACCGCCAGTATCTTGGCCAGATGCGGCAGTAGGCCAAGCCCCTTGGTGACCGTAGTTTATCCTACCTGGATGGCATTCTTGCATTGTTCCATTTCAAGTGGTCCCAGTTTTTGCACTAATTCTCCAATGACGATTCACCTTTCACCAGGAATGTAAAGATCAAAGGGTTTAGCTAAATTAGGGAGTTCCAGGGCAAGGGTCTGAATTGACTGCTCTTTCCATTCTTGAAAGGCCACTTCTGGATTCTATTCAAAAGGATCATCATCTTTTCCTTTCAGTGTTTCATATAGAGGCCCAGCTAGTAGACTGTAGTTAGGGATCCAGAAGCAGCAAACCCTGGCCTCCCCAGGAACCCCTAAGCTGTCTTCTAGTTTTAGAAACGGGTAAGGCTGGAAATGGTTTCTTCCCTTTCCTGGGATGGGCTTCTCCGACCTTCTGTGAGAATGAAGCCCAGGCAGGTCACCGCAGTCTGTGATATTTGAGCTTTTTCTTGGACAACTTCTATCCTTTATTGGCTTGGTAGTTCAGAGGCCTCCTTAGTAGGGCTGGTGATCAGAATGTCGTCTGCGTACTGAAGGAGGGTTTCCTTTTCCAGAGGTAGAACTTTTAGGTCTTTAGCTAAGCTTTCCCCAAAGATGGTGTGGGAATTTTTGCACCCTTGGGGCAAGACGGCCCGGAAGTATTGTTTTAGTTGTATGTTGAGTCCTGCCACTCACAAGCCAAAATTTCTTGTGACTCTGGGACTAATGGAATACAAAAGAAGGCATCATTGAAGACTAATACAGAATACCATGTCCTGGTGGTTGGTAGAATGACAAGCAAGGTGTAGGAATTAGGAGCAACTGGAGGTATATCCTCGGTGGCTTCACTGACTGTCCTGACATCCTTTACCAGGTCCCCAGCAGCCCATGGGGCTCTCGTGGTCAGACCAATCCCAGAATATGGAGCTCACCTGGGCAGGTACCCCACCCCCACCCCAGCCCACGGGGCTCTCGTGGTCAGGCCCCTCCCAGGATACAGAGCTACCCTTGCAGGTACTGTGGCAGGGCTGGGCACACAGGAACCGTGCACATAGCCCTCATTGCAGAGCACCCCCAGCTCACCTGTCGCTCAGAGCTGACACAGAGCACCTCAGAGCAGGACTTGAACTAACAAACAGCAGCTGCAACAGGTCTGTGACCCTGGGCATCACTCTGTGCGGCCTCCCTCCACCTGGTCTTCCAGAGACTTCCACTGCACCCGGGGCACCAGGCCTCTGTCTCCAACCACCACCCACCCCTCCTCTCCCTGACTCCTGGGTTCCTCTCATTAGGAGAGGGTTTTCTTGAAGTTGTCTCCCACTCATGGGCCAGATAAAATGATTAGAAAACAAGCCAAAGCTGCAGCCCCTTGTCTATCCTGACTCTCAGGAGCCCACACCTGTTCCTTGGACCTGGCCGGTTCAGCAAGTTCCATTTTCTGCAACTGTGAGCCCCTGAGGGGTGATGATTGGCTGAGCTGGGCAGCCTTACCGTGCCAGCCTGCCCTCCCCAGGTGTGCCTGGGTTGAGATCAATATAAATACCACTCCAGGCAGCAAGAGTCCCTGCAGCCGTGCCTGACGCCATTTTCTCTGCCCTGTCAGCAGTCTCGGGGCTGGGCTGGTGGGAGGGAGTGAGAGGCCACGGCTTTGTGGGTGGCCCAGTGTGAGTGGGGCTCTGCTAGACTTTCTGCAGCAGTTGCCAGGCTGCCACCTGCTAAAGAAGAGGATGTGTCACCCATACCTGCTGCTGGAATTTCTCCCTGGGCAGAGGTGAGGAAGGAAAAAAGCAGTGGGGGCAGGGACAGGACGGGTATCTCAGGCAGGGAAATGGAAATCTTCCAGAAGAGCACCCAGGGCCAGGACCATCCTGGCTGGCCTGCAGGCACCAAGTCGGCCAGCATGCTGTCACTCGTGTGGCTCTATGGCCCTTCCTCTAGGCTTTCAAGTCCTTGTATATATTCAGGTGTTTTACCTGGGACGGGTGGGAACAGTTCAGCAGCAGCTGGCCTGGGGCTCATCTCACGTTTACTCACAGATGCCTCGGCACGGTCCCCCAGGCTTGTAATGAGGACACTCCTTGCGGGGTGGCTGCTGGCTGCATGCGAGCGGAATCCCCACCTCTGACCAACTTCAGAATTGTCTATCACTGGAGCAAGTGCCCTGATTGGGTTTTCATCTGTATAACTGGTGGGTTCTGTTTTGTTTTTTTCTTTTTTGTTTCAAGGTAGGTTTTATTCCTCTTTTTTGTACTTATGGATGTAAGCATGGAAATAATTCATTCATATAAATACATGTATGTGAAGGGAATAACATTTTTCCGTTTTTTAAAAAATTTTATTTTTCATTTTATTTTATTTATTTTTTATACAGCAGGTTCTTATTGGTTATCTATTTTATACATATAAATGTATACATGTCAATCTCAATCTCCCAACTCCTCCCACCACCCCCCCCATGGCTTTCCCCTCTTTGTGTCCATACATTTGTTCTCTACATCTGTGTCTCTATTTCTTCCCTTCAAACCGGTTAATCTGTACAGTTTTTCTAGGTTCCACATATATGCGTTAATATACAATATTTGTTTTTCTCTTTCTGACTTACTTCACTCTGTATGACAGTCTCTAGATCCATCGACGTCTCTACAAATGACCCAATTTCATTCCTTTTTATGGCTAATAGTCCATTTTATATATGTACCACATCTTTATCCATTTGTCTGTCTGTGGGCATTTAGGTTGCTTCCATTACCTGGCTATTGTAAATAGTGCTGCAATGAACATTGTGGTGAATGTGTCTTTTTGATTTATGGTTTTCTCTGGGTATATGCCCAGTAGTGGGTTGCTGGATCATATGGTAATTCTATTTTTAGTTTTTTAAGGAACCTCCATACTGTTCTCCATAGTGACTATCAATTTACATTCCCACCAATCGTGGAAGAGGGTTCCTTTTCTCCACACCCTCTCCAGCATTTGTTGTTTGTAGATTTTCTGATGATGCCCATTCTAACAGGTGTGAGGTGATACCACATTGTAGTTTTGATTTGCATTTCTCTAATAATTAGTGATGTAGAGCAGCTTTTCATGTGCTCCTTGGCCATCTCTACGTCTTTTTGGAAGAAATGTCTATTTAGATCTTCTGCCCATTTTTGTATTGGGTTGTTTGTTTTTTTAATATTGAGCTGCATCAGCTGTTTATATATATTGGAGATTAATCCTTTGTCCATTGATTCAGTTGCAAATATATTCTCCCATTCTGAGGGTTGTCTTTTTGTGTTTGTAGTTTCCATTGCTTTGCAAAAGCTTTTACGTTTCATTAGGTCCCATTTGTTTAGTTTTCTTTTTTATGTCATTACTCTAGGAGGTGGATCAAAAAAGATCTTGCTGTGATTTATGTTAGAGTATTCTTCCTATGTTTTCCTCTAAGAGTTTTATACTGTCCGGTCTTACATTAAGGTCTCTAATCCATTTTGAATTTATTTTTGTGTATGGTGTTAGGGGGTGTTCTAATCTCATTCTTTTACATGTAGCTGTCCATTTTTCCCAGCACCACTGATTGAAGACACTGTCTTTTCTCCATTGTATAGTCTTGCCTACTTTGTCATAGATTAGTTGACCATAGGTGTGTAGGTTTATCTCTGGGCTTCTTTCTTTTTTATTTTCCTTTTACACCTTTATTGGAGTATAATTGCTTTACAATGGAGTGTCAGTTTCTGCTGTATAACAAAGTGAATCAATTATACATATACATATATCACCATATCCCCTCCCTCTTACATCTCCCTCCCACCCTCCACATCCCACCCCTTTAGGTGGTCGCAAAGCACCGAGTTGATCTCCCTGTGCTATGTGGCTGCTTCCCAGTAGCTATCGATGTTACATTTGGTAATGTATATATGTCCATGGCACTCTCTCACTTCGTCCCAGCTTACCCTTCCCCCTCCCCGTGTCCTCAAGTCCTTTCTCTATGTCTGTGTCCTTAATCCTGTCCTGCCCCTAGGTTCTTCATAAACTTTTTTCTTTAGATTCCATATATCTCTGTTAGCACACGGTATTTATTTTTCTCTTTCTGACTCACTTCACTGTGTAGGACAGACTCTAAGTCCATCCCCCTCACTACAAATAACTCAGTTTTGTTTCTTTTTATGGCTGAGTAATATTCCATTTATATATGTGCCAGATATTCTTTATCCATTCATCTGTCGATGGACACTTAGGTTGCTTCCATGTCCTGGCTATTGTAAGTAGAACTGCAACGAACATTGTTGTATATAACTCTTTTTGAATTATGGTTTTCTCAGGGCAAATGCCCAGTAGTTGGATTGCTGGGTCGTATGGTACTTCTATTTTTAGTTTTTTAAGGAACCTCTATACTGTTATCCCTAGTGGGTATAGCAATTTACATTCCCAGCAACAGTGCAAGAACGTTCCCTTTTCTCCAGTAAATGCCTCTCCAGCATTTATTGTTTGTAGATTTTTTGATGATTGCCATTCTGACTGCTGGGAGGTGATAACTCACTGTAGTTTTGATTTGCATTTCTCTAATGATTAGTGATGTTCAGCATCCTTTCATGTGTTTATTGGCAATCTGTATATCTCCTTTGGAGAAATGTCTATTTAGGTCTTCTGCCCATTTTTGGATTGTGTTGTTTGTTTTTGTGATATTGAGCTACACGAGCTGCTTGTAAATTTTGGAGATTAATTTTTTGTCATTTGCTTCATTTGAAAACATTTTCTCCCATTCTGAGGGTTGTATTTTCGTCTTGTTTATGTTTTCCTTTGCTGTGCAAAAGCTTTGAAGTTTCATTAGGTCCCATTTGTTTATTTTTGTTTTTATTTCCACTTCTCTAGGAGGTGGGTCAAAAAGGATCTTGCTGTGATTTATGTCATAGAGTGTTCTGCCTATGTTTTCCTCTAATAATTTTATAGTGTCTGGTCTAACATTTAGATCTCTAATTAATTTTGAGTTTATTTTTGTGTATGGTGTTATGGAGCGTTCTAATTTCATTCTTTCACGTGTGGTTGTCCAGTTTTCCCAGCACCACTTACTGAAGAGACTGTCTTTTCTTCATTGTATATCTTTGCCTCCTTTGTCATAGATGAGTTAGCCATAGGTACGTAGGTTTATCTCTGGGCTTTCTATCTTGTTCAATTGATCTATATTTCTGTTTTTGTGCCAGTACCATATAGTCTTGATTAATGTAGCTTTGTAGTATAGTCTGAAGTTAGGAAGTCTGATTCCTCCAGCTCTTTTAATTTCCCTCAAGATTGCTTTGGCTATTCGGGGTCTTTTGTGTCTCCATACAAATGTTAAGATTTTTTTTGTTCTAGTTCTGTAGAAAATGCCAGTGGTATTTGATAGGGATTGCATTGAATCTGTAGCTTGCTTTGGGTACTATAGTCATTTACACAATATTGATTCTTCTAATCCAAGAACATGGTTTATACCTCCATATGTTTATATCATCTTTGATTTCTTTCAGCAGTGTCTTATAGTTTTCTGAGTACAGGTCTTTTACCTCCTTATGTAGGTTCATTCCTCCGTATTTTATTCTTTTTGTTGCAATGGTGAATGAGATTGTTTCCTTAATTTCTCTTTCTGATCTTTCATTATTAGTGTATAGGAATGCAAGAGATTTCTGTGCATTAATTTTGTATCCTGCAACTTTACCAAATTCATTGATTAGCTCTAGTAGTTTTCTGGTGGCATCTTTAGGATTCACTATGTGTAGTATCGTGTCATTTGCAAACAGTGACAATTTTACTTCTTCTTTTCCAATTTGTATTCCTTTTATTTCTTTTTCTTCTCTGATTACTGTGTCTAGGACTTCCAAAACTATGTTGAGTAATAGTGGTGAGAGTGGACATCCTTGTCTTGTTCCTGATCTTAGAGGAAATGCTTTTAGTTTTTCACTATTGAGAATGATGTTTGCTGTGGGTTTGTCATATACTGCCTTTATTATGTTGAGGTAGATTCCCTCTATGCCCACTTTTTGGAGACTTTTAATCATAAATTGGTGTTGAATTTTGTCGAAAGCTTTTCCTGCATCTATTGGGATGATCATATTTTTATTCTACAATTTGTTAATGTGGTGTATCACATTGATTGATTTGTGTATATTGAAGAATTCTTGCATCCCTGGGATAAACCCCACCTGATCATGGTGCATGATCCTTTTAATGTGTTGTTCAATTCTGTTTCCTAGTATTTTGTTGAGGATTTTTACATCTATATTAATCAGTGATATTGGTCTCTAATTTTCTTTTTCTGTAGTATCTTTGTCTGGTTTTGGTATCAGGGTGATGGTGGCCTCATATAATGAGTTTGGGACTGTTCCTTCCCCTGAAAAGTTCTGAAGAGTTTGAGAAGATTGGGTGTTAGCTCTTGTCTAAATGTTTGATAGAATTCACCTCTGATGCCATCTAGTTCTGGACTTTTGTTTGTTGGAAGATTTTTAATCACACTTTCAATTTCATTACTTGTGATAGGTCTGTTCATATTTTCTATTTCTTCCCGGTTCAGTCTTGGAAGGTTATACCTTTCTAAGAATTTGTCCATTTCTTCCAGGTTGTCCATTTTATTGGCATAGAGTTGTTTGTAGAGGTCTCTTAGGATGCTTTGTATTTCTGTGGTGTCTGTTACAACTTCTCCTTTTTCATTTCTAATTTTATTGATTTGAGTCCTCTCCCTCTTTTACTTGAGTCTGGCTACAGGTTTATCATTTTTGTTTATCTTCTCAAAGAACCAGCTTTTAGTTTTATTGATCTTTGCTATTGTTTTTATTTCATTTATTTCTGCTCTGATCTTTATGATTTCTTTCCTTCTATTAACTTTGGGTTTTGTTCTTCGTTCTCTAGTTCCTTTAGGTGTAGGGTTAGATTGTTTATTTGAGATTTTTCTGGTTTCTTGAGGTAGGCTTTTATTGCTATAAACTTCCCTCTTAGAACTGTTTTTGCTGCATCCCATAGGTTTTCAATCATCGTGTTTTTGTTGTCATTTGTCTCTAGGTAGTTTTTGATTTCCTCTTTTATTTCTTCAGTGATCTCTTGGTTATTTAGAAACGTATTGTTTAGCCTCCATGTGTTTGTTTTTTACGTTATTTTCCCTGTAATTGAGTTCTAATCTCATAGCATTGTGGTCGGAACAGCTGCTTGATATGATTTCAGTTTTGTTAAATTTACTGAGGCTTTATTTGTGACCCAAGATGTGATCTATCCCGGAGAATGTTCCGTGTACCATTGAGAAGAACTTGTAGTCTGCTGTTTTTGGATGGAATGTCCTATAAATATCCATTAAATCTATCTGGTCTATTGTGTCATTTAAAGCTTGTGTTTCCTTATTAATTTTCTGTCTGGATGATCTCCATTGGTGTAAGTGAGGTGTTAAAGTCCCTTGCTATTATTATGTTACTGTTGATTTCCTCTTTTATAGCTGTTAGCAGTTGCCTTATATATTGAGGTGTTCCTGTGTTGGGTACATATATATTTATAATTGTTATATCTTGGATTGATCCCTTGATCATTATGTAGTGTCCTTCCTTGTCTCTTGTAACATTCTTTATTTTAAAATCTATTTTATCTGATATGAGTATTGCTACTCCAGCTTTCTTTTGATTTTCATTTGCATGGAATATATTTTCCATCCCCTCACTTTCAGTCTGTATGTGTCCCTAGGTTTGAAATGGGTCTCTTGTAGACAGCATATATATGGATCTTGTTTTTCTATCCATTCAGTAAGCCTGTGTCATTTGGTTGGAGCATTTAATCCATTCATGTTTAAGGTAATTATCAATATGTATGTTCCTATTACTATTTTCTTAATTGTTATGGGTTTGTCTTAGTGGGTCCTTTTCTTCTCTTGTGTTTCCCACTTAGAGAAGTTCCTTTAGCATTTGTTGTAGAGCTGGTTTCATGGTGCTGAATTCTCTTAGCTTTTGCTTGTCTGTAAAGCTTTTGATTTCTCCATCAAATCTGAATGAGATACTTGCTGGGTGGAGTACTCTTGGTGGTAGGTTCTTCCTTTTCATCACGTTAAATTTATCATGCCACTCCCTTCTGGCTTGTAGATTTTCTGCTGAGAAATCAGCTGTTAACCTTATGGGAGTTCCGTTGTATGTTGTCATTTTTCCCTTGTTGCTTTCAATAATTTTTCTTTGTCTTTAATTTTTTCAATTTGATTACTGTGTGTCTCGGCATTTTTCTCCTTTGGTTTATCCTGCCTGGGACTCTCTGCGCTTCGTGGACTTCGGTGGCTATTTCTTTTCCCATGCTAGGGAAGTTTTCAACTATAATCTCTTCAGATATTTTCTCGAGTCCTTTCTCTCTCTGTTCTCCATCTGGGACCCCTATAATGCGAATGTTGTTGCATTTAATGTTGTCCCAGAAGTCTCTTAGGTTGTCTTCATTTATTTTCATTCTTTTTCTTTATTCTGTTCCATGGCAGTGATTTCCACCTTTCTGTCTTCCAGGTCACTTATCCATTCTTCTGTCACAGTTATTCTGCTACTGATTCCTTCTAGTGTATTTTTCATTTCAGTTATTGTATTGTTCATCTCTGTTTGTTTGTTCTTTAATTCTTCTAGATGTTTGTTCCTTAATTCTTCTAGGTCTTTGTTAAGCATTTCTTGCATCTTCTCGATCTTTGCCTCCATTATTTTTCTAAGGTCTTGGATCATCTTCACTATCATTATTCTGAATTCTTTTACTGGAAGGTTACCTATCCGCACTTCATTTCATTGTTTTTCTGAGGATTTATCTTGTTCCTTGATCTGGTATAAAGTCCTCTGCCTTTTCATTTTCTCTATCTTTCTGTGAATGTGGTTTTCCTTCCACAGGCTGCAGAATTGTAGTTCTTCTTGCTTCTGCTGTCTGCTCTCCAGTGATTGAGTCTATCTGAGAGGCTTGTGCAAGCTTCCTTATGCGAGGGACTGGTGGTGGGTAGAGCTGGGTGTTGCTCTGGTGGGCAGAGCTTTAATCTGCTTGTCTGTGGATTAAATAAAAGTTTAATAAAAAGTTTAATCCGCTTGTCTGCTGAGGCATGGGGCTGGGTTCTCTCCCTATTGGTTGTTTGGACTGAGGTGACCCAGCACTGGAGCCTACCTTGCTCTTGGTGAGGCTAATGGTGGACTCTGGGAGAGTTCACGCCAAGGAGTATTTCCCAGAACTTCTGCTGTCAGTGTCATTGTCCCCATGGTGAGCTGCAGCCACACTCCACCTCTGCA
This sequence comes from Leucopleurus acutus, assembly GCF_964270905.1. Classification (NCBI taxonomy): domain Eukaryota; kingdom Metazoa; phylum Chordata; class Mammalia; order Artiodactyla; family Delphinidae; genus Leucopleurus; species Leucopleurus acutus. The sequence goes on along the minus strand of NW_028138857.1, from coordinate 4,476 downwards.
GGAGACCCTCTAAAACTAGCAGCTAGGTATGATCATTCACCTATGGGGTGACTGCTCCTTCCCCTGGGTCCTGATGTGCACACTACTTTGTGTGTGTCCTCCAAGAGGGGAGTCTCTGTTGAGACTCTGAGTCTCTGAGTGCAGTTGAGACTCTGAGTGGAGTCGCACAGACTCTGGGTCCTGTGGAGCTTCGATGTTTTGTGGTTCTAGAAATCCTATAGGAGACGGTCCACAGCAGGTGAAGCTAATGCTGTCATAGAGGTGGTGAAACCAAAGATCTGCAGTTCCGACTAGAGGTGCTGATGTACAAACAGGACAAAATCATCTCATGTGAATGTAGTTCAGGCATGTTTAAAATGAATGCAGTCATGTTAATGCCTAACATCTTCTATCTTGTGCCTCTCCTCAAGGACCCCCTCCTCAGTTCCTGAGTCTCCTGTAAGTCATGTACAGGGGAATGGAGAGTGGGCTCTGTCCAGTCTGAGCCCTGAGTTACCCTGTGTGTATCTTAGGATACTTTGTATTTCTGTGGTGGCTCTTGTAACATCATCTCTTTCAGTTCTGATTTATTTGGGCCCTCTCTTTTAAAAAAAGTACTACTGTTGTCTTTTATTCTTTACAGAAGTTTAATAAGTGTTTGATCTACTACCCTTACTCTATGTATACTTTTTGCCGTGAGATTTTTACTTTTGTTTGTTTTCTTGTTACTGTCAATAATTAGTGAGAATTCTTTTAAGCTACCTTCAACATTGCTTATAAAGCTGCTTTATTAGTGATGACAGAGCTTTAATGGAAGTCGTGTTCTGGTTGTAAACTAGAATGCAATGTGCCAGCAAAAAGTCCCTTAAGTGTATGTCTCATTACTTCTTGTTCTTTTTTTTCCTTTTTTCTCTCTTTTTTTCTTGTTCTTTTTTTAATTTTTATTTTTTATCAGAGCAAATTTGATTAAAATGTTTTGTTTGTTCTAGGTGTGTAAGATGTGGTTCTTTTACACATATACATGTATCTATACTTCTTCAGATCGTTTTCTCATGTAGCTTGTGACACAATGTTGAGTAGTCTTCTCTTGGTATTCCGTAGGTCTTTGATGATTATATATTTCACATGTGTTTCTATACCTATGTTAACCCCAATATCCTAATATATCCAGTCCTCACACCTTTCCATTTGGTGAACCTTAACTTTGTTTAATGAATCTGTGATTGCCTTTCTCTGTGGAAATATCTTCATTGGTATCAATTTTTAGCTAACACCTATAAGTGATATTATAGGATATGTGTCTTTTGCTGTCTGACTTAGTACAATTTGCCTGATTACCTCTAGAATCATCTACGGTGCTGCAAATGGCATTGTTTCATTTTTTTCCCTAGATAATATTCCATCTGTACATGTACCAGTTCTTCTTTGTCCACTCACCTCTTGATGGACTTTCTGGTTGCCTCCATGTCTTGGCTATTGTAATACTGCTGCACTGCACATTTGCCTGCCTGTGTCTTTCCAATTCTGTCTTCTTATGTTATAGGCCCAAGAGTGGGCCTCCTGTATCATATAGTATCTCAGGGTTTACCGTTTAAATGCACCATGATTCTGTGCTCATTAGTGGCTCTTTCCAGGTTACATCTCACTTAAAGTTGAGGGTATGCATTTCTCCACAACACCTTCAGCATTTATTTATTTATTTATTTTTAACATCTTTATTGAAGTATAATTGCTTTACAATGGTGTGCTAGCTTGTGCTTTACAACAAAATGAATCAGTTATACATATACATATGTTCCCATATCACTTCCCTCTTGCGTCTCCCTCCCTCCCACCCTCCCTCCCCTCCAGGCGGTCACAAAGCACCGAGCTGATCTCCCTGTGCCATGCTGCTGCTTCCCACTAGCTATCTACCTTACGTTTGGTAGTGTATATATGTTCATGCCTCTCTCTCCCTTTGTCACAGCTTACCCTTCCCCCTCCCCATATCCTCAAGTCCATTCTCTAGTAGGTCTCTGTCTTTACTCCTGTTTTACCCCTAGGTTCTTCATGACATTTTTTTTTCTTAAATTCCAGGTATATGTGTTAGCATATGGTATTTGTCTCTCTCTTTCTGACTTACTTCACTGTGTATGACAGACTCTAGGTCTATCCACCTCATTACAAATAGCTCAATTTTGTTTCTTTTTATGGCTTCAGCAATTATTGTTTGTAGTTTTCTTGCTGATGGATATTCTGACTGGTGTGAGCTGATACCTCTTTGTGGTTGAATTTGCATATGACTCATAATCCTTTGAAATTGAGCTTTAAGACATGTCCTTTTTATTTTTCAAACTGTGATTACAGCTTAGCCCTTCAAAGTGTTTTCTAAAGTATGTGTTACATTTTGAAATTTATTGGCCATTACCTCCCTCAAAACATTTTGAGGGCAGGTTTCATTTACAGCCCTGCAGTACTTGTTCACATGAAGTGACCATTAGCACAGGCTTTAAAGCTGCTTTTGCAGGTAATGGCCAGATTGCGGCAGCCTTTCTTTGTTCCCCATGCTGGTACTAGGGAAACAGAGCTTCCGGCCAGTGGTCTTCCTCGGTTATAAATTAGAGTGGAATGTGCCCGGATAAACCCCCAAAGGCTGATGTCTCCTTATTTTTGTTTCTTTTTTAAATTTAATTTATATTTTTATCGGAGTAATATTCCATTGTGTATATGGACCACTTCTTGGTGCATAGCTCTGTTGAGGGACATTTTCGTTGCTTCCAAGTGTTGGCTATATTAAATATTGCTGGAGTGCAAGATTGCCAGCCTGTGACTTTTTGATTCTCATTTTCTCAGGTGATAGGCCCAGCAGTGGGTGTGACTGATTGACTAGTAGCTCAATGTTTACCTTTTCAAAGCACCTCCATTGTGTTTTCATTAGTGGCTCTTACCATGTCTCCCTTAGAACCGAGGGTACGAACTTCTCCACAATCCCTTCAGCATTTATAGTTTGCAGCATTTTTGCTAATGGCCAGTCTGACTGCTGTGACCTGATAGGTTTTTGTAATTTGGGTTTGCATGACTTTAAAAATTCCTAAAATTCATCATTTTCCACGCCTTTTTCCTTTCTGTTAAAAATCAAGTGTGAGTACAATATATCTCTTGAAGCTCTCTTCTTGGAATGTTGCCCTCTTTTGAATTTTTGGTGGATATTCGACCCCAGGATTTTTTTGGAGGGCAGATGTCATTACAGAACTGCAAGTTTGGTGAATATTTAGTGACCATTAGCACTGGGTTTAAAGCTGCTGTTGTGGGAAACGGCCACAAGGAGGTAGCATTTGTCCTTTCCCAAATCTGAGTACTAGGGCAGCAGAGCCTTTCTGGAAGTCGTGGTCCTAGGTTTTAAGTTAGAATGGAATGTGCCAGGAGGAACGCCCATAAGTTTATGTCTCATTACATCTTGGTTTTTAAAATTTATTTAATCGGGGTAATGATTAGATATTGTTTGTCCAGATGTACACAATCTGGTTCATTTGTACAATATATATGTCTATTCATGTTCAGATCCTCTTCCCATGTAAAATATTACAGTGTTCCGTAGACCTCCCTTGCTATATGGTCCGTCTTTTCGATATATGTTTATTATATGTATTTGTATACGTATGGTAACGTTAATCTTAATTTATCCATTCTGCCCACCTTTCCTTTTAGATAAGCATACTTAATTTCTAAGTCTGTGAGTGTCTTTCTCTGTGGAAATATGTTCATTTGTGTTAGTTATTAGATAACGCCTATAAGTGATATCATAGGATATAGGTCTTTTGCTTTCTGACTTACCTCATATTCTGTGATTATCTCCAAGCTCATCTATGGCACCTCAAATAGCAGTGTTTCATTGTTTTCTATGGCTAATATTCTATTGTGAACGTGGACCACTTCTTCTTCATCCATACATCTGTTGATGGACATTTTGGTGGCTTCACTGTCTTGGCTATTGTGAATAAGGCTGCAGTGTAGCTTTTGCAGCCCGAGTCTTCTCGATTCTGGTCTTCTCAGGTGAGAGGCCCAGTGGTGTGACTGCTGCATCGAATGGTATCTCAACTTTTACTTTTAATCGTAGCTCCTTTCTGTTCTCATTATTGGCTCTTACCACGTTACATCTCACCAGCAGCTAGAGGGTACACAGTTCTCTAAAACCCCTTCAGAATTTATTGTTTGTAGATCTTTTGCTGATGGTCAGTCGACTGGTGTGAGTTGAAACCTTTTTGTACATTAGATTTGCATGAGTCTAATAATTCCTGAGGTTGAGCTTTCACCCATTTTCCTTTTTTTAAACAAGAGAGTGAGTCAAACTTACCTCTTCATACTATCGTCTTGAAAAATTTGTCAGTTTTGAATTTTATTGTCCATTCCCTACCTCAGCACAGTTGTTTAGGGCAGGTGTCCTTTGCAGCCCTGAGTCCTTGTGAATGTTAAGAGAACATTAGCTGTGGGCTTAACGCCACTCTTGCGGAAAACGGC